>NC_091118.1:30581468-30826468 GCF_040183065.1 Periplaneta americana | reverse complement strand
CATGCCATCGTTTCCATTCTGAATTGTGACTAAACTCAATGTTGTCGTTACATTTAGGCCTATTAACTTTTCAAGAAACTGGTTTTATTTCTTCCATATTCTGTTGCACGGGAGATTTCATACGTACAAGCAACGTGCATCTCAGGGAATAAAAGTAATAGAAAGAGAGAGAGAGAGAGAGAAAGAGAGAGAGAGACGGCAAGCTCGCATGCAAATTACATTAGTCACATTCCTTTCGCTGTGAAATAACAGACTCTTGTAGCCAGCTGAATTTCTTTCCTCTATAACTTTCAACCTCATCTTAGTAATTTTTCATTCCATACGGTTATTTGACCGGAGTGCACGTTCCTTCATAGCCTCCAAGATCATCCTACGGTATTCTAAAATTTTCAAGATTATGCTATCCAGTGCCGTATGCAGAACTTTTTATTATTAAAATTGTTTGCAATTTACATTATCGGTATTTTAAATTTTGTGTATTATTATTACTACTACTACTACTACTACTACTACTACTACTACTACTACTACTACTACTACTACTAATTATTATTATTATTATTATTATTATTATTATTATTATTATTATTATTATTATTATTATTATTATTAACAGAAAGCATGGGTAGACATAATGGCTCGGTTAGAAAAGCCAACGTACTATGGTAGAAATGATCATGATTTTAAAATCAAATGTAGGAAACAGAAAACGAATGTAGGTAAATTCTCATTTTTAAATAGAACTATAAATGATTGGAATGACCTACCTGCAGCGGTCTTTGAGGGCTGTCCTTCTTTAAGGAGATTTAAGAATAACTAAAAAAGTTGTGTATAAAGTGCAAATTAAAATTAAGGTGACATTTAACATTTAATTTTTTAAGGTGACATGTATTTATTTAGCCTGACGAGTTACTCCCTTGGTTTGAATTGTAAATTATTTAAAAATAGCGTGTAAGAGGGCCTTAGACTAGAAATGTTTAGCTTAAATGTAGTTCTGTTTATAAGTATGCATAAGGGTGTAATTATTTGAACTGTTGTATCAGTGAAGCGAGGTGAGTCAGTGAAGCTATGGTTTTACAGTGCAGTGAATAGTTCCGATCAGTGGTAATTTACAGCGTCAATGAAATGTGTTCTATAGTGTCAGTGTAATGTGTTCTATAGTGTCAGTGAAATGTGTTATAGAGTGTCAGTTAAATGTGTTCTATAGTGTCAGTGAAATGTGTTCTATAGTGTCAGTGAAATGTGTTCTATAGTGTCAATGAAATGTGTTCTATAGTGTCAGTGAAATGTGTTCTATAGTGTCAGTGAAATGTGTTATAGAGTGTCAGTGAAATGTGTCCTAAAGTGTCAGTGAAATGCGTCATAGTGCCACTACAGTAGTGAAATGAGAGTAAAGTGTAAGACTATTGAAACTTATGTAAGTCTATACATATGTAGGTTGTATTGTAAAATTAGGTTATTTTATGTTTTATTATTAATTGTAATTATCGTGTTGAATTGTATTGTGTATTCTTATTATATTGTGTATATAATTGTATTGTGTATTGTAAATTTTATTGTGTATTGTTTATCATTTTATTCTGTATTGTTTATATAGTGTATACCACTGCCACCAGGTGCTTGCCTACTTGCAGTGTAAATAAATACATACATTATCCTCATAAAATCTTTGAAACGTAATTTTTTCACAGACATCCAATTTTTAACAAACAACAATTTAATTTTCATATTGTGAGCTTAATTTTATTTCAAGGTCGGTACTAGGCGATAGATCTCTCTATAATAAAGATAACATTGTTATAATTCGAACACGCCGCAGGACCAAGAACAGGGTTTATATTGAAGGAGAGGTAGGAGGACTATATCTTATGTCGATGTAGATTTTGTTACTCTAACAGTAAAAAATTAGAGAAGGGAAAACCATTACAGTACAGCGTCTCGCTCAGGCACAGTGAAAACGTAAACAAAGTGCAGGTAATGTGTGGGGGAAGGACGAGCCTTACGATAAACACGAGGGATGCACAAAAGGTTTTAGTTACAATATTTATGATGGAGCATTAATTGAAATTATATTTTCCAAAAACACACAAACCAAAAGAACACAAATTGCATAATGTTATCGTGTACACGTTTTAACAAACAAGCAATTGTAACGTTGAAATAATTCAATATAACAAATCAAATTTTGCTACATATATGATGTTGCTTTCAAGGAGCATTTTTTTACAGTCATGAATTTGATTCTCTGTGTGACTAACACAGGCATGTCAATTGACGCCCACAGGAGCAAGCGCGCGCTTTAGAGCCCAGGAGAGCCTGAGCGCTTTACAGCGGAAAGGAAAGAGACAGACGAAAGAGGTAGTACAGGGACATCATTTTATTTTTACTTGCATTTTTATTGTACCTGCATTTCTGAATGTACTTCACTCTCACCCCTTCACTAATGTCCTTGCTCCCGTCAGACACACAAACTTACGGCCGCTGTTGCATTCAAAGTCTTCAAGCAGTGAAGTAAACACTGCAGTGTATAGTGTGTTTCATAAATATGATTGCGTTTTCTATAGAAGAAAGAACCTATATTAATAATATCGTACTAAAAAATTATATTCAAGAAACGATAAATTCAATTTCAGAGAATATGCTTCAAAATGTTTTTAATAATATGCGTACTGAATTAAAGCCTGCATTGTAATGAACGGCAACCATTTTCAGCAACTTGTTTAAAAATTCAGATTAGCTTTTTTTGAATTGAGGTGGCTAGAAGCAAAGGAATGCTAGTGACATTTGTAATAACATGAGTTAAGCCCATCCAGTGTAAGCAAAAGTATCTAAAATTTTAGTGGCAAAGGGATATTTTAATCGCATCACACATTAAAATTTAAATAAAAAATTTCACCGATTTTGCGAAAGCTTAAATATTTAAACCCCATTTTCTCAAAAGTAACTTAACTGCACTTATAGCCCTTTACTTATGACCCCCTCAATTTAAATGCACTCTCTGTATTGCATGATAACATCAATAATTAATATGCTAAATAAAGTAGACATTACATAACGAACATAGCCGCCTGAAAAGTTGAGTTTTTGAAAAAAAAAAATGTTACTACTCTACTGTATTTTGATAAATTCCGTAAAAGTGATGATCAAACTGAAAACCGTAATATCGTATTTCCCTACAACATAAATGGATATACTACTTTTCTCTCATCCTATACCTAGTAAAATGATTTGTTTACATATTGCACTAGTAACATCAAACTCCTATAATGGAAGGGGGCAACAGTGTTTCCGGGTATAGCCAGGTTAATGTTAAAAATGTTGGTAAAATAAAGTGATGTCCCTGTATATCCCGCTTGGTCGAGTTATATTCAGGGATGGCCAGCACTGATTCAATAGATAAAGGGAAGACAACTTATTAAAACTGTATCCATGTTAATTTTTAGATTTGTCTGAGAAGTATACGTGCATTATAAGAATGTAAGTTTTAATTTTAATGCTCATTTTTCACAAGTTTGACATTTTTATTCTAAAGAAATATTTTCTCAACGTTTCCTGTAGAAAAGTGAAATTTTCAGGTATAGGCCTATTTACTCGTATTTAGTAGCCTTACAGAATGTTTTCGTAAATCTAATATACCGTATATACGTATTACTGAAGGTAGTGTATTACAAATTTTGAAAAATTCGCATGGAAATTGTTTGTAAGGAAATCAATTAACAAAGCAACTACTGTTACATCATAAGCAAAAGATACGTGCCCATGTGTCTTAAAAATATCAGCTCTATAGCTTCAGCAGATTTCGAGAAAATAATTTAATATTCTGATGATAGGAAGTTGCTTACAAATATCACCTTAAAAGCATAATGCGATAAGAGTTTTGTTATGTAATAGTAGTTACATTTAAAACAGATATAGTACCTAGGTAACTTTGCTTTGTACTGTAATATTGTTTTGATTAGTTTATTGATTACTTTTGTAAGGCTAAAGATACCATGAATATAAATTCCAACTTATCATGTCATAGGCTACTCAATCTCTTTCTTTGGAATATCACTTTCTTTATGAATGATGTATTTCATCCACTTAATACAGTATAATACTATACTACTATAGAATTTATGTGAATATTCCTTCTTAACTCTCTATTATGTTATTAAGATTTAAAACACAAGTGCAATATTAAGAAATCAGTGTTAGTACGTTTGTTTTACAGACAATATAGATAATATTAAACAGAAAGAATCCATATAAAAATAGCGACATAAAATTTCACGTTCCGTTTGAAGTTTGTGCACCACTGTTTTCTTAAAAACAGGCTGCTTATTCATATACACAACCCTTCCTCTTTCCATACTTAGCGCTTGCTGCCCGCGCACGACGTCAAGGTCAGAAAAATACGCTTGCTATGACATCACTGCTATAGTCTGTTTCTGTTGTGTTACTCACTGTAAACTGGAGATCGTGGCTGTTTCCTTCTTCCGTGTCGTTTTCTGGACACTGAAGGGAAAGCTCTGTATTTCAGCCTGCTGTGCTAATATCACATTCATTTAATTCCTCGCTGCAACGACACACCCTGCTGTGGCCCTAGAGAGTGTATTCGGTATTCGCATACCTGTAAATTTGCATAAAGTAATGAAATGAGAAGCTTTCATTCATGTTCCTACACCTGTTCTAATTGAACTGCACCGCCCAGAGCTACATCATTACTACTGTATATTTTTCTAACATGTGTTCCTATCCCTTGGGAATCAAAGTTTCTATTTAATACGGCATAAAATTACATTCCGCTTACTCAGAATCGTCCATAACACAAGAATTATACTAAAACTTGCAGAAATAAAGTTAGTATAAACATTCTGTGTGATTTCTTTTAATGGCGGTAGGTTGTTTCCGATCTCTGATAACGAATTTGAATGGCATCTTTGTTAGGAGTCACACGACAGCTGAACTGTGGCGCGAGGTGACAGACCAGTAGTGAGTGATCTCATAGTCAGAGTGCACGGCAACTCACAGCAGAAATTCCCAAGGAAATTGAGTCTTTTTGGGAGGGGTGCATTACGACCCTATCGAATGCCAAGTACAGTTAAGTGGAAATAAAAGAAGCTTACAATAAACGAGGTTTCGTTATTTCCAAGAAAGGCATCTTCTGTGTACTTAATAAGATTGGTAAAGCTCGAATGGAAATTAATTTGTATCATCTCGTGGGGTGCGGCGACTTGTGACTGGGGGTGGATTTGCTTGCTTTTTCCACTCTGGAATTAATCCCATCCGAGCTTTGTCAGTCTTATTAGGTACACACAAGATGCCTTTCTTGGAAATAACGAAACCACGTTTTTGCAGGCTCCTATGATTTTCACGTAACTGTACTTGGCATCGGAAAGAGTTGTTATGTACCCCTCCCAAAAAGGCTCGATTTTCTTGGGCATTGCTACTGTGATACACCGTGCACTCTGATTATGAAATCACTCACTACTGGTCTGTCACCTCTCGCCGCAATTCAGCTGTCGGTGTGATTCCTGACGCATATGACGTCATTCAAATTCGTTATCAGAGATCGCAAACAATCCTCTGTATATCCACTGCACAGTTACTCAGCTTCAGTAAAATTTGCCTGTGTGACTGAGGGAAATCATGAAAACTCCCAGCGGGGTTGGCCTACCACCTGATCCCAGGACCTCCCGAATATGAGTCACAAACTTCACCGATTAAGCCCCTCCTTCAGAGATATATTTTGTGTCTGCGTTATGAAAGTGTTCTTAACAGAAAATGAGAGAAATGAGGCTCAAATAATGATAGAATTAGATGACAGGACGTACACTTAGGCCTATACACACTTTCTAATAGTCAGAATAATGTGGTTTCTCTTTGACCATTCGCAAAAAATGAAGTAGGATTACGCCAAAGTTAACTTTTCAATATTATTTTCATATTTCTTTTTAAAAGTCTATGCATATGTCCGTTACATGCCTACTAACAATTTGAATTAAGAATAACAAAAATAATTATTAATATACCCTACTTTAAGTCGCAATTCACATTATTCACGTGGAATGATCGTGTTACCTCCCCTTGGTAGTTTGTGTCATGAAAATTCCAGGATATAAAATTCAATCTGTACCTTATTTTCTTCATTTCTAAATTAGTCTGCTTTCAAATCAGATTTTGAGTTGTGTCAATCAGTATAAGACTCTTTCCTTGTAAGAAATAGACCAGCTGGATCTACTTCACCACAAATACTCTAAAATACAATAAATTGTTGTGTATCTCTAACAAAAACTGCAATATGCTTTTTGTATTGTATTGTATTTATTTATATTCCATGGTATTCGTGTATCGTTTCACAGCTAAAATATAGAACATGTAAAAAAATTTTTATACTATCACAAAGTCTTAATTATAGTCACAATCTAGTTGAAATATATACAGAAGGAATTTACAGCCTACTAGTACAACACAAGGGGTTAGTATCGATATCTAATACAAGACAGAAATATTCATGCAGCGTTGTTCAATGTCATAAATTCATCTACAGAATAGAAGGCTGGAAATTAGATATTAATTAATTTGGCCCCAAATAATCTTATATTTTGAGTTTCATTTTTTATGTCCATAGTAAATCTATTAATAATTTTTACTTCCGTATAGCACACTCCTTTTTCATAGCACGATAGACTTACCGATGGAGTATGAAAGTCATTTTTGACGAGTATTTAAACTATGAACTGTTGAATTAGTTACAAAGTTTTCACGATTACGTAGGAGGAAGTTTATTAATGAAAACATATACAGGGTGTCCCATTTATCTCGTACACCTATTACAACTTTTTTGTTTCGATAGGTATTGGAATTTTTGGTTTTGAGAGTTATGTGTGTAGAGATTTGGTGCATGTAACTACATTATGGTAGAAGATACACGTGACGTCACCAATTCTTCAAATAGCACTACATATTTTAATCATGTTATATTGATTACACACATTAAGACGAGATCAAAAATGTATCACAGTATCACCTTCCCAATCAATAACAACAACAAAATGCAAAATGAATGCCATCAGAATGTGTCGTTTGTTGTGGTGTCCCATTCATCGTATGCATTAACTTACACAAAACGAAAGACGACTGAAGTACGTACACGTCGTGTGTTGTATGTTTGCTGTCTTAACATGTAAACAAACCACAACAAATGTCGACGCCACAATCCACGTAGTGGCCTGCACGTTTTCCGGACCTGTCACCACTCGACTTCTTCCTGTAGGGAACTATAAAGGACAGTGTGTACCAGAACATTCTGCCAACACCAGACGACATGCAGCAACGCATTCGACAGGCTTGTGTGTCCATTCAGCCAGCAGCATGCCGGACAGTCATATGGTCTTTCGGGGAACGCCTTCGAATGTGCATTAATGTGAATGGTCACCATTTGGAATATCTTCTTTGACTCTTAAAGCATAACATTATCACATTGGAAGTACGTTTTTGTTTCGTTTTGTTGTTATTGATTAGGAAGGTGACGTGATACTTTTTTAATTGGTCTTAATATGTGTAATCAATGTAACATGATTAAAATATGTAGTGCTATTTACAAAATTGTCACGTGTATCTTATACCATAATATAGTTACATGCACCAAATCTCCACACTCATGTTAGCCCCTCGTTCAAACATAACGCTCAAAAACAAAAATTCCAGTACCTATCCAAACAAAAAAGTTACAATAGGTGCACAAAATAAATGGGACACCTTGTACTGACATGCCATGTGCATTGTTTGTGGTTTATTGAAAATAGTCCTAAATGATTCCCTAGATTTGGCACGCCACTATTTCCTAATTACTCTTTTTTGTTGTAAGAATATACTGTTACTGTCTGTAGAATTTCCACAGGATTTTATTCCAAAACTCATTACCGAGTGGAAGTATGCAAAGTATATTGGTTTTAAGGTATTGATATTTACTATGTCTTGCATAAATCTAATAGCAAAACATGGTGAATTTAGTTTGTGGGTAATTTCTTTAATATGATTTTTCCAGTTTAATGTACAGAGTGCGGCATTTAACGTTTCCCATTTTAAGTTGGCGATTCTGTTCACATTGTTGGTAAAACATGTTTGAAAACACAGGGATTCGGTGTATCAAAGCCTTGGATTTAGTTAGCCACATCCCATCATAGGGATTCGGTGTAGCAAAGTGTTTAGTTAACCATGGAACGTTGGTCGGTGCAACAGCGCATTTTCTGTGTTGAACAGTTTGTTTCAACCAAGTCAATTGTTGCTGTCCAGCGCGAGTTTAGGCGGATTTTTTTTGATAATCAACGTGGAATTGCACCATCACGAAAAATAATCAGTGTGTCGGTGCGTCAGTGGCGTGAAACGGGATCGGTTCAAAACAAAGCTCGAGTTCGTTAGAAAACGGCGCGGACTCCTGATAATGTCGAACTTGTGAGAACGGCTCTGCAGAGAAGTCCTTATCGTTCCGTGCGGCGTCATTCCCGGATCATGAATTTGTCGGACAGAATTGTGCGAAGAATATTACACAATGATTTGCACTTCCATCCATATAAACTCCAGGTCGCACAAAAATTAACAGTAGTAAACAAAGCCCTGCGCGTCCAATGTTGTCAGAGAATGCTGCAATTGTTTAACACTCACAATGACTTTCACAGCTGCCTGATAATGAGTAACGAAGCAAATTTCTGTCTCAATGGTTATGTAAACAAGCAGAACTTTCGTTATTGGGCCCCACAAAATCCACGTGAAATCTTTGAACGACCACTACACAGTCCTAAGGTCGTAATCTGGTGTGCAGTTGCAGCAGAGGGTATCATTGGTCCTTACTTTTTCGAGGACGATAATGGAGCTGCGGTGACTGTGAACTCTGAGCGTTACAACATAATGTTGACAACTTTTTTCCTGCCTGAGTTGAGACGCCGTAACTGGAACATTCAGCGCCTGTGGTTTCAACAGGATGGAGCCACATCCCATACAGCACGTGTTTCAATGAACACACTTCGTACTGCTTTCCCTGGGCGACTATCTCCAGATTAGGTGACATTCAGTGGCCCTCTGTTTCCCCTGATCTCACTGCACCAGACTTCTTTTTGTGGGGGTATCTTAAGAGTAAGGTCTACGGTCGTATCCTTCATGACATCGAGGACCTTAAAACCGCGATTCGTGAAGAAATTGCTGATGTTACACCTGAAACATTTCGGCTAGTAATGGCCGGTGTGCAGGGAAGATTGCAACAATGCATTGACGCCAATGGAGGACATCTTAAAGACATTATTTTCAAAACGTAAGATGTACTGTAATTCCAAGATTATAATGGTTGTAAACTGATTAATTTCTTGTAATTTACTTGTAAGCTAAATAAGTTATGGGGGTTTGAAAATAGGAAACGTTAAATGCCGCACCCTTTATTATCTATTTGTAAGCAAAGACATTTAGTTGTTGTTGTTTCTGTTAGGGACCTATTGTTAATTATTGCGCTTGAAATTTGGAGGTTGAATTTGGACAGGATTTAAATTGGATTGTGTTAGTTTTGTTACAATTTAATACTAATTTATTGACTGAGAACCAATCACATATTTTGAGGAAAATTGCCTCTGTTAGAGATTGGAATCTGTTGGAGTTACTGGCTGTAATCACTATACTTGTGCCATGACTTCACTCCTGTGAGTGTGAAGATAGTTTAAAGGCCGTTGCCATGACGTTTCTTTGATATCGCCCGAGTACGAGGAAGGATGTATACATTTAATACATCCTATTCAAAGATGTACGTATCTCATAGTTCGCCACTTGGCCTGATCGTCCATACCACTTACAGCAGGATTAAGATAGATCACTATATCCGAGCCGTAGAATTAACGGACACTAGACAGAGCCGCGGTATTGATATGGGAAGAATACTGAGTCCAGAACGAAGTACAGTGGAAACTGGATAAATCCACGTTCAAGTGGTCCTCCATGATCTCGTCGTTAACCACGTATCCGTTGGTTCTAAAGTTCTTGGGTTCAAATCCGATCGAAAGAGATCCATTTTAAAGGGTAATGCATTTTTAGCATGGTCTCCGTGAAGGAAATAAATCTGGGAGTCCCGTATTATAGATTTACGGTACCTATGAGCACACTATCAGAGGTGTGAGAAGTTTACTGATGTAATCTAAATTGCCAGAACACTCTTTGTTCCACATGGGTCTGATGTGTGGCTATCATTTTAAAACAGTTAATGTTAGCTGAAGAGAAACAATATGTTGTGTGGTTCCTGGTTCCCTGACTGGGTTAGGCCTATATTTGCGTATTACCACTTTGTTTTTTTACAATCCATTCACAGCTCACAAGCAAATGTTCTGATGGGGGCAGATAAAAAGTTAAATTTTTTTCTTCCACCATGTTAATAATGTCAAAAGAAGTGCTTATACAAATTTTGGCCACTCGACCGCAATTACGAGGCCGTCCAGAAAGTGATTTTCCCTGGGACCGTTTATAGAAAAAAGCACAATTGGATGGAAATAATTATTTAAACAGATGGAGCAATTGTTGCGCTATTTGTCAACATATCCCCCACTGGAACTGAGACATTTGTTATACAATGGGATCAATTTTTGTGTCGTAGAAGTCAGCCGCCTCAGATCGGAACCAGCGTTTGACTGTGTCTGCACCTCTCTCTGTCGATCCCATGATATGAGAAATGTCTCAATTCCGATTAAAAATATGTTGAAAAATAACTCAACAATTGCTGTGTCTGTTCCAATAAATTTGTCCTATGAAATTGTGTTTTCTTCCTATTAACGGCCCCTGGCAAACTTATTTTTACGGCCCTCGTAATTGCGGTCGAGTGGCCAAAATTTGTATAAGCACTTCTTTTGACATTATTAACATGGTGGAAGAAAAAAATTTAACTTTTTTATCTGCCCCCATCAGAACGTTTGCTTGTCAGTCAGTCACCCATACCCATAGCAAGTGCAAATTTCTACGTAGTTTTGATTGTGATCTACGATTGTCTGAGAAATCTGTTTCATGAACTTAATTTGCACACTATTATCTTTAAACCCTGATCCGTTTTGTATTACGCATTTACAGTTTTCTTGTTATTGTGTAGAAGAAAAATGTGTATTGTGTAAATTCTGGTTGTTTAAGCAGCATGTTCATTTACCGGTGAAAATAAGAGGTAGCCTAAGTAATAAATAGCCTATATGAGCACAATTGAAAACCTCCCCAGAATAACGTTGCATAAACCATAGAAATGATGTTCGTTTCCTCCACCATAATTTATGCAACGTTTTCCTAGAGACTGCAACTTCAAACTAGCAGCTAGCAGTTAATACCTGCATTCCGCTCATGAGCTGTGAGCCGGCTCGGAGAGCGGAAACCTTGCCTGCACTAGATTGTGCCCCAATTTACCTGGGTTAAATCCCAGATCTCTCGCAATGCATATGAAGACATATTGATAGTGATTCGTCCGTCGGAAGGGAACGTTAAGCCTGATGGCAGGAGTAGGCTTCATCATCGTCCTTACCCATTTCATACACCACACTTACACACACATACACTCGCCTTAGTAAAAGGTTAAAGGTATCCCCGTCACACGCCATGAAGGCACTTGGGGGGCATGGATGTAGAGCCCTATGCTTAGTACACGATATAATTCTTCACAGATACACATCATGCATAGCGTGGCCGCCGAAGAGATATGCAATTGGAAAATGGGTCACAGTCCTTCCATCTATCCGCAATATGCGAAACCAGACTCACGCAAGTGAAGCGGGTAGGCATTGAATACACACACACACACCTTCGTAGCTAGACTAGACGGGAATCGAAACAGAGTAGCCTGGGTGGAAAGCTAGCTGAGCCACAGACGCGACTGGAGAGCAATAATCCGTCTCTATACCACAGCTGAAAATTAAGAAT
Organism: Periplaneta americana; assembly: GCF_040183065.1. NCBI lineage: Eukaryota > Metazoa > Arthropoda > Insecta > Blattodea > Blattidae > Periplaneta > Periplaneta americana. The sequence goes on along the minus strand of NC_091118.1, from coordinate 30,814,558 downwards.
CGGGGACAGGAGTCGAGGAGGAAGGTCTCAGAAGCAGATGGTTGTATTTTTTGTGTGCTGTTGCCACATAGGCGCTGCATAATTATAGATCTTGCATTGAGATTTAAATAAGAATAGAATACCGTGAATCTGGATAATGACATATTGTGCAAGTTGGTAAGAGGTTATAAGAAACGAATTAATGCTTCCATCCACGGCCATCTTATGACTTCATAATTCCTTGGAATTATGGTTGGTTGAATGATCTGTTCTTTAAGCAGTACTCCATAGCTACAGTCTGTCCAAAGTAAGAACCGCCCTTGATGTCAACATTGACCCAAGTATTTTACAATTTATCTAATGATGCCGAAAAGGCGAAAACGTTCATATTTCATATACAATGTTATAGCAAATAAACATTTGCAAAATAGATAAATCTTATAGATTGAACTTGAAACTTTTATTATATTGACCCAAGTACAACTCTCATCTATGACAGCGCAAGGGAAGAAAGAGTTTTGTACCTAGCCGTTCAAAGCAGAAGTGGTGTAAGTCAAAAATGGTTAATTAGAGTTAAAGTAAACATTCTGTAAAATACAGCGCAAAGTAGCAATTAATATTCAATTTATTTAAACTATTAGTAGTCAGTGGATAGCACGAAGGACATATTATTTGCTATTTTGCACTGTATTTTAGAGAATTTTTACTTTAAACCTCATTACCGAATTTTGACTTACACCACTTTTGCTCTGAAGGCTCAATTTATAGCAAATAAGTTAGGTTATTCCGTCTTAAGGGAACCAGGTAGTGATTAGGGGTCAAAAATTCGATTTTTTTGTGTTTTAAGGAAAGTACAAAACTTACTCTTTAAAACAATATAAATATTGTGGGAGTATTTCTGCAGATAAGCCCTTTAAATGGCATCTTTAAATTTGGCGGTGCATGTAATTCATATATCCTCCTTTTTTTTTAAATGCAGTTTTCCATAAGTTAACATTTTTCAAACTTAAGTACATTTTTCTCCGAAACTGCTGAATCAATTTGCAAGAAATTTTTATACTGTTTTCTGTAGCCTGTGTTCTACAAGTAGACCTACGGGTTTAATAATATCACACACATAACACGAGGAAAAAGTATATGTGCATTGAAAAAAATTACAAAAAATGTTAAACAAAGTTCATATTTTTTTTCTGTTTCACTAGGGATAAATATTTACTAAATTTTGCTTTAGAATTTACAATATATATTGCTAGATAACTTTAAAAAAATACAAGGTATATGAGTGAATATTGTAGAAAGTAATGTGCACCTGAAGAGTGAGGTATACTTAGCAAAGTGGGAAAAGAGGTTATCAGTAAGGACCTTTATTTTGCACTTGGATACGAAATTAACTAGTTGTCTTTTATAACACTGAATTCAGAAAGATTAATTGTATAAGCGTAGAAATTTGTATTCCACTTTGAGCACTAAAAGTGTGGAAATATTGAACTAAACTTTTGTACTTACATTTTTTAATCTCACATGCATCACTACCCACTCCTCTTAAAATAGTACACGGCAGTGACTCATAATTAATGTGGTCTCCAAACAAAGTTTGTTGTATTAATCTACTTTTATTTTGTATAATTTCGTCACTATATTATCATTAGGAGCTCAAGAAATATATACACATATAGAAAGATGTTATCTTATATACAGAGTGTGCTGTATATCTGGCCATATTATACAGAGCAATGAAATAATACTGTTGTGATACACACACAAATATTTAATGTATCCTCTGTAAAAATTTGCTTGAAATCACATTAAAATTGACTAAAACTTAGTAGCTTTGTAATGACCTGTTTTTCCCATTAAAATTTATACAAATTACTAAACTTTAACTCCTTACTGCCGGTACGAGCGTGCGTGTGTGTAAGGAAATACATTGAGAAAATTATGATATCCTACACTTTGTTTTGCTGAAATAAATTAAAATACGTTTTTAAGTAATGAATTAATATATTTTCCAAATTTGTGTTAAATTGTTGCAGTAAGAAGAATGATTACTAAGCTAAAATTGTTAGATAAATACGAGTAAGTAAAAATAAGTCTACTTATGTAATTTTTTTAACTTATACTGTATTGTAAATTCCAACATGTCAATTCAAACATTCCTCAAGATCTGATAAATTATGAAATATCCCTCAAGAGGTAATAAATTATGTTAAGTTAGAAACTTGATCAGTCTGGTCAATTTCTTTCACAATAGGCTTAAACATAATATCACAAGAGCCCTAAAAAGGTATATATCACAATAGCCCTAAAAAGCGTATCATAATAGTCCTTCTCATTCATACATTAATTACTGCTAGACTAATCAATATTCACAGCTTTCCTTTAGAGAAAAATGAAGCTAACACTATTCTGAGTACAAGGAAAATAAAATATATATATATATTCTAGTTTATTCATTCAAGAGCAATAACAAGAGTATCACTTCATAGCTTTTTCAATCAGCAAAACTGGCTGATAATGATTTTTGTTTTTAATTTTGTTCATTATTGCTCGTAGAGCATAAAATGTACTTCTATAGGCCTAATAGCAGTTTTAAATATGTTCAAATTGAGCGTTGATACATTTTAAAGTCTGTATCAAATTAACCCGACTTTTTTTTTACTGTAACGCATTAGCCCTACTTTACTGAAAATTCATTAACAGGAAACTACTGATTCCAGCGAAATTTAAAAAATAGTTCGTTATAAACATATGTTTGCTTCACGGATAGATCTATAATAATAATAATAATAATAATAATAATAATAATAATAATAATAATAATAATAATGATTTATTTTAGCTGGCAGAGTTAAGGCCGTAAGGCCTTCTCTTCCACTCAACCAGCAAAAAGTGTATATACATATGCATGAACTTACAAAGAATCCAACAATTTGATTTAGATGAGAGTTACATGTATACAAAAGTTATTTACAAATTAAACAACAAAATACTATGAACTATTAATTAAACACTGAAATAAACTGTGTAGCAGAATTAAACTAAAATACATAGAATGTTAATATATTTCAAATAATATTAGATAATAGAAAGAGATTATTACGAGACAATTAAAATACAGCACAATCAGGATGATGTCTAAAGAAAAAAGTAACAATGTAATCAGTGATAGTTTAAATCAGTATGATTGGAGTGAAATGCTAATAAGGTTATCTTTTAAGCTGTTCTTAAAGGTGTTTATTGTCTTGCAGCCCCTAATACTTTGTGACAAGGAATTCCATTGACGCGAGGTGGATATTGTAAAAGATGATGAATAACAAGATGTTCTATGAAGAGGTATACTTAGCGTGCCACAGATAAGTGATCTGGTATTTACGCCGTGGTTAGAGTATAGATAAGAGAAACGAGACGAAAGGTAATTTGGTGTTGAAGTGTGCAGAATTCGAAAGAGTAAAGACAAAGAGTCCCGTATAGTCCCGTCGCTCTAATTTCCGGTAGCCCATCGCGTTGCAGGTCGGCTACATTTAAACGTGTGCGTCTTGAGATTCGCTGAGGAAGACGTTATTCATTTCCTAAGGCTCGATAAATACTTAATATAATCGCCCGCCATTTTGGCACTTTCGTTGGCGTTCGCAGAAAGCACACGAGGACGTTATTTGCCGCTCAATTATTTGCTGAATTACAGTGCGTTTGATTTATTATCATAGGAGCTACGACATGATAATGTTTAACGGTGTGGCAAATAGATTCCTCGTATGGTAGCTAGGCAACGAAAGAACAGAAATGGCGAACGATACTACCTACCTAGACTTTATAGAGCCTTCACTTCCTAAGACGTAAACAAAGAGGAGGAGTCACGCCGTAAATAACAGCGACGCGACTTTTTTTTTTATAGTAGAGGCAACTTCTAACAACGGTCAGCGAGTGGAATTTTCCAAAGTTGCAGGTGTGGTTTGTCTTGTAGACTACCATGACACGTTTTACAAAAATTATTGCAGTGCAATGAAATTCAGAACTATAAGTAAGAGCTGTGCTGTGGAAAATTTTTTGCAACAACAGTAAAGGGGTAGAAAAGGGGATTATGGGTAAATTGTATAGATAAAGAAATAAATGTCCCAAAATGGGGCAAGTGCTGGAAAATTACCTCCATTCTCACCTGGAAGCAAAATTTCACATTCTAGGGTTTCTTTCAGAGAGCTCCAATTTACCCTACAAAGAAGAATGCGAAACTAAAAATCCTAACCTCTGTAATAATAATATTGTCGACATAATAAAATAGGTAACATGCAAAACATAGTGAGAAACATGTCATATTCGTGACACCGTTTATTTTGAGTTAAATATTTGAGGTGTACAGTTCCAAAACTCTCTAAATTCATCTTTTCAGCAAAATAATCGTTTTCTCTTATTGACTTACACATACGTATATCATCAATCAAGGTACTTAGAATACTCTTATATCAATAATGTTCCAATCCAATATCTGTATGATTTGTTGAAAATATTCATCGTTGCAAGGTTAGTAAAATGGCTGATGTTGAAATATGTGATTTTTTTTTCTCTTGTACGCAGGAGGGATCCGAAGGCTTACACTGCAGCCTGGGGCTTATTGTGCTTACCGCTCCTATTCTGTGAATGATTGAGTAGCCGAACGGCCGCGTTCTTGCACAAATAGATTGTATAATCTGTTAAGTGAGCATTTTCTTTTTAACTAGGTTATTGAGGTTTTTTATTCATATTTTGTATGATAATATAGTGCAATTCTATAAGAGTAAATTATTAATTACTAAAGTGAAAGAAATTTAATATTTATTTGTAGCTTTGCAGGATATTAATTTAAAATTAACTTAAAGCATTTAAAAGATATTTATTACCAGACATCGGATTCTAGGGCAAATGCCTATTTTGTTTCTTTAGGAGAAAAGTAAAAATAATTATTAATATTTGTGTTTCATGGAAATTGAAAGGTATTCAAAGAGTTTTATAGTGCCCTAAAATGCCCTAAAACGGTTATTAGAGCCTAATTTGTTAATATTCACCTAAAAATGCCCAACTCACTATGAAGTTTCGCATTTTACTCTTACTTTTTATAATTTATACATGCATTCACTGCGAAATTTAAGGCATTTAAAAAGTGGAAAGTTTGCTTCACACCGGCCATGAAACCATTGATAAAGGAAACAAAATGTTTTGAATCTCACGACACTCGCAATAGATTTCACCGAATTTAACATGTTTGGAGGCATAAATGCCGACAAAGAACCAACCTTAGTTTTGAAGCAGGCAACAATCACAGTATGTGCTGCTACCAATTCAGAGATATACTATACTATAAAAATGACTGTTTTCGGTCTGAAACCGATTAGCTGTACTGCCCTTCAGAGTGTCATAAAATCACAATTTTTGGAGAAAGAGTGTTTTTGAAATATTTATGAAAAGTCGTAAAACTGCGAATTAGTATGGTAAACCGTTACAAAATATTTAAAAGAATGGCCCTCCTAGTGTTAACACTACCAGGAAATGCAACAATAAGTGGAACTTTGTATTTTTGTCCAATTGAATCTCAATAACAACGGTTCATTTGAATGCTCGTTAATAGTTGCTCTTTCCCTCACCTTATTTGTGTTGAGAAGTTTTGAGCGGTAGGACGTTTTCCTGTGAAGTTTAACGCGATAATGCCGAAAAATATAAGTGCAAAATCTACATTGATCCGGCAATGGCTAACAGAATATTCAGAATTCACTTATGATGGAAAAATAATATTTAGCAAGATTTGTAGCAAACAGGTATGTAACAATAGTTGAAATATATAAATTCTATTAATTTTAATGAGTAGGCCTATAATATTTATACATTGACTGAGCTATCCTGAGGTATAATTCTTTTTAAGACCACTACACTTTAACCTTTTAAATTCCGATAGTTAAAGTATTTGCAGGTCATTAAAATTTTGATTGTTCGAACCCACTAACTTTGTGATAGAAATACGGCAATACAACAATTAGGATTTTATTTTAATTCAGTTTACTTAACATTTTTAGATTTCGCAAGAAAAGAAGTGCCACCTAAAGCAGCATGTGCAAGGAGCGGCTCATAAGGCTAAAGCTCAGCAGAAAAATCAACTGCAACAAACTTTACTAACACAGCCTACTTCATCCAATCTCAGCAGCAATTTCTATGCTGATTTAACCAGAGCGTTTGTTGCTGCTAACATTCCCTAGAATACAATTGAAAATCCGGTTTTAAGACAGTTTTTACAAAAATACTGCAAACAAAATATCCCATCTGAGTCGACCCTAAGAAAAAATTACTTAGACAGAATATACAATGAAACTTTAGCTTCCATTCGGGAGGATACAGGTGATTCTTACATATGGGTCTCTGTGGATGAAACCTCAGATCCTATGAATAGGTATATAGCAAATATGGTAGTAGGAAAACTTAGTCCTGATGGACCTTCGATTCCACACCTCGTATGTGTTAAGGAACTTTCGAAAGTGAATAGCCAAGCCATTGCTTATTTTGTAAATAAAGGCCTACAGTCTTTATACTCAGGTAATATAGACGATTCTAAAGTTCTGTTGTTTTGTACTGATGCTGCCTCATACATGGTTGCTGCAGCTCCACTTCTTAAAACATTTTATCCTAACCTCACGCATGTAACCTGTCTAGCACATGGCCTTCACAGGGTTTCTGAAACAATCCGGAATGAATTTCCTCTTGTCAATTCGTTTATTTCTAACACAAAAAAATGTTTTTGTAAAGCCCCATCCAGGATTTCAATATTCAGAGAGAACTTTCCAGATATCCCACTCCCACCTCAGCCGGTTGTTACACGATGGGGAACCTGGATTCAGTCAGTGGTGTATTATTCTAAGTATTTTAAAGAAGTGGTCACAGTTATTGATAAATTACCTGAAACTGATAGTGCAGCGTGTGTGAAAGCAGTGAAAGATTGTCTGAATGACTCACGAGTGAAAAAAATTATTGCCTACATAATATCAAACTTTTCTTTCATACCTGCAAGCATTGAACAATTAGAACGTGAAAAACAATTTCTTTGTAGCCAAATAGCAATAGTAAAGGAAGCTCATGTGAACATACATTCTGCTTTGGGCGAAACTGGGAAAAAAGTTAAAAATAAGTGGGACAACGTATTAAATAAGAATGTAGGATTTTCATTGTTGGAAAAAGTATCAAGAGTGATATCGGGGGAAAGTGTAAATGTTCCAGTAAGTATTGATGTTTCTATTGTACCTAATTTAAAATTTGCGCCTCTCACATCAGTTTCGGTTGAAAGAAGTTTTTCTACTTTCAAAATGATTCTCAGTGACAAAAGACAAAGGTTAACTGTGGAGAATTTAGAAAAAATTCTGGTGGTGTACTGTGCAGATAATTATAATAAAGTCTGAGCATGGAACTGAATTTCAATAACTTAAAATGAGTAGTCTTGATATCAATAATCATTATTTCATTAGTTTCAATAGATTAAATTTGTGCAGCTCTGTTTATAAATATAATATAGTATTCTTTTTTTATGTTTAAACATACTTTTTTGTGCGTATTTTAGTGTATAACTAAACATTTCAGTGAAAGAAATAAGTATGATACCTTGATGCGCCTAAAATGCCTATTTTCATTAAAATAGAGCCTAATTTTACAAATTTTGAGCTTATTTTAGGCGCCTAAAACTGCAATTTTTAGTGCCTAAAAATCCGATGTCTATTTATTACTAGTGTAGGCTTACACGAAATCAAACTTGGTACGGAAATAGTGAAAACATTCGTCTGAAAAATAGTTACTTTTCCAATATCCTCTAAATACCTATCCATCTCAGACTAAAAACAAAAGCAGTAAAAGTTTTTTTGTTTCCCGAAAAATTTGCTCGAATCGATTTAGAGAGTTGTGGAACTGCATGCCTAATATATATATATATATATATATATATATATATATATATATATATTTCACTACTACGATGACGTATGTAGCCCACCTGACCTCTACCACGCTTATTTGTAATACTATCGAAAGTTCTCACAATCTTCTAGTATGACAAAGATGCTTACTTGGCTTACAGCAAGATGGCCTTCATGCGTTCACGTCCAGGCATTAAACACAAATTTAACCTTCTTACGAGACTGCTGCACTCCCACAAGCGAGCAATGCTTAGACTGGTGTCTGTGGGGATGACGATGCTGCTGGGTACTTAGATCTCATCATCGGTGAGCCGACTCTGCGCCTTCCTCTGACACGTGCAGACCTCAATCAAGCGCTTCATTTTGCTGGAGGCTATGGCACAGACCTTCAGCACCTAATTTAATGCTCGTAGTACAACCACAGTCTACTATATACAGTCACGAAGCTTGACTTTTGAGGGTGCTAGAAACAATAGACTGTGACGGTACTATTTCGCATCGCCTGTAATGAGACGATATTAGCGATCCTAGTGGTGAGCAACTATCTAATGTTTGCATATTTACTACGTATTGAGTTTCGCGACTGTATATATTAGACTGTGTTACAACTGCGGCATTGGTCTCTCTCTCTGTCTCTCTGTCTCTCTCTCTTATTATTGTTTATGTTTTTCTACTTTCTCGTAATTCGTATTACGAAATGCATATGAAGCGGTGAGTTCAAAAATTTTTTCCTAAGTACACCTGACAATTTTCCGAGAAGCACAAAAAAAAAAGGAAAGAAAAAACATATTTTTTCTTACCAAACTGTAATTGTTGACTTGTTTACCATCAAAATGAAAAAAGAAAAAATAGTTCATAAGAGAAAGTTGAGGAAAAGACGTTCATGATTTCCTCGAAATCGAAAAATCGAAAGAGAATTGGGAGGACAAATTTAAAAGGTACGCAAAACGCGTCCTTGCAAGGTGTTGGGGGCTGTACAAAACTAAGTATGTGAGCTCCAAGCCTGTTGGCCACTAGTCTCACTCCGGGTTACGCTGCTCCACTGAAGGAGCTCTAGAAAATTTTGAAGGGGAAGCCGAAATTGGACGTAACCTCTTAGGTACCACATACGCGAGGGGGACTGAGATTTGATCAAGTGATCACGCAACGGGGCGAGGAGGAGATGGCTGGTGTTTGCCGTTAGGATGGCGAGACGCTGTCATCTGTTGTTCGATGACAAAGCATGTGAAGGCCGTCGGAAGAAGCGCCGTGAAATCTAAATCTGCAATTTGAGAGGTCCCTGTCCTTTCAAATTGCGACTAATTGAGTGACCTCGTATATTTAAAAGACAATTTATAGGTTCTGAACTAGGGCATACGTCGTTTATATTAAAGGGGAATATATATGGGGAAGGGCATATAGGTCCGTGGCCCATTTCTTATAGGACTCATCCCGACATTTGTCTTACGCCTTAGGAAAACCACGGAATACTTTAGGCAGGATGAGTTGTCTCATATATAAGAGACTAGCCAATTTGGCTATTATGTAGGAGGTGATTGTTGTCTTGAGCCTTGTTGAATCGTCTCAATTTTGAGACTAGCCATTTGGCTATATGATGGCTCAATTACGAAGAGGGGGGAGAGATGTAATTGTTAATTAATTTAGAGTAATTAGAGAGATTCATGATTTCCTCATGCTTTACCATAATAAAATAACACACTGAAATATGAATTGTGTTAAATGATCTGAATGTTAAATTTTCAAGTCTTTGTGAATTGTGCTTGTTTACTTTTCAATTGACGTGTTGCCTTGTCACTAAAAATAATGTTGGCTGAAAAGTCTTTATCATCCGCCATTAGTGTCAATAAATTTTCACAGAAAACACGTCGTTTTGCATGGTCATCAGGTTTCAACTTATGCAATAATTGCAGTTTGTAGGGGTGAAATCGCAGACGAAAACGTAGGACCTTGAAAACGATGGATTTGGAAATGTTTAACTGCAGGCTAGCTCAACGCACAGACTTTCGAGGACTGCTTTTTTTTTCTTTCTTTCTTCTTGTGTTGCCATCTTTGTTTCTGTCAACAATTATCCATTACGCATTTCCTAAAATTCTTTGAGCTGTTCTTTCTAATGACAACGGTATGAATTTCGTAAAATACATAGTGACAGAAATTATACTTAGCCTACATACAAATGGCTTTTAAGGAACCCGGAGGTTCATTGTCGCCCTCACATAAGCCCGCCATCGGTCCCTATCCTATGCAAGATTAATCCAGCCCCTACCATCATATCCCACCTCCCTCAAATCTTTTTTAATATTATCCTCCCAACTATGTCTCTGTCACCCCAAAGGTCTTTTTCCCCTCCGGCCTTCCAACTAACACTCTATATGCCTTTCTGGATTCTCCCGTATGTGCTATATGCCCTGCCCATCTCAAACGCCTGCATTTAATGTTACTAATTATGTCAGGTGAAGAATACAATGCGTGCAGTTCTTCATTGTGTAAGTTTCTCCATTCTTCTGTAACTTCATGCCTTTTATAAGCCCAACTGTGTTTTCAATTGTTTGCTATTATTATTTTACCATACCATACATATTACCATAATGTAGCCATTTTGGATCATTTGGCAGTCGAACCATTTTTCATGTTGTAGCAGAGCACTCCTTTTGACAGTTCTTTCAATAGGTCCTGTTCCAGTAAGAATTCTCATGGACAATAAAGGTATTGATTTAACCCCTTTCGTTATAATTCATAATGCTTGGGTTTGAAGAACTTCTAATTTATTACATACAATTGGGAGTAGTCGTATTAAGTACTTCGCTATCATATGTTAAGAGCGGTTTTAAGTAAGTTTTAAATGTGTTGTTAAGGACTAACAACAACTAAGGAATGGAGAAACTTGCTGCCGAACATTGAAATCTTTCAAATCCAAGTTAGAAAATTATCTTATGACGAGTTGCCAAACTAACTTACTATTATGACAAGTGTTGTATTGCATGTTTCCACGTATTCACATTTTCTTATGTTCTAGTGATATTTAACTTATTTTACATTTTTGTTTTCATATTTTCCGATGAAGGTATGTCTATAATGTGATACGCTGAGCTATATATCATCATAATTTTCCTTACTGTGTGTACTTAAAAATATTGTATTCATTGTATGCTTTGTACTGCACTATTTTATTACTATTATTATTATTATTATTATTATTTTATCATTATTAGTATTATTATCATTGCTTTTTCTTTCTTTCTGTACCGTATGTTATATATTATGTCTGATTTCTACTTACTTGTTGTTTACATTTTATTATTATTATCTTATTCAGTTTTGTGTGTAAAATTATAGTGTACTTTGTAAATTTGTAGTGTTTTTTGTAACGCAGTTTTACTCCTGGTTGAGTGTTAGAGAAGGCCGTATGGCCTTAACTCTGCCAGGTTAAATAAATCATTATTATTATTATTATTATTATTATTATTATTATTATTATTATTATTATTATTATTATTATTATTATTATTAAGGACTATCCTTGCTACTAAGGACTATCTCATTTGCTACCGGCAAGACGTTTAAAATTAATCTGTTTCACTTTAAAATCAATCAGTTCATCCTCCTTTAAACTCTATCTGTCCATCTCTCTTTAAAGCACAACAATCTATCTTTCTTTAAAATCAGTCCACTCACTTTAAACGAAGTCCATCTCACTTTAAACTTAGTCCATCCACATTTAAAATCAGTCCTCCATTTCTCTTTAAAAGCAATCCACCCATCTCCCTTTAAAATGAATCTGTCCATCTTCCTTTAAACTCATCCTTTCTATCTGCCTTTAAAATGAATCTGTCCATCTTCCTTTTAACTCTATCTGTCCATCTCTCTTTAAAGCACAACAATCTATCTCTCTTTAAAATCAGTCTACTCACTTTAAACGAAGTCCATCTCACTTTAAACTCAGTCCATCCACATTTAAAATCAGTCCTCCATCTCTCTTTAATAGCAATCCATCCATCTCCCTTTAAAATGAATCTGTCCATCTTCCTTTAAACTCAACCTTTCTATCTGCCTTTAAAATGAATCTGTCCATCTTCCTTTAAACTCAACCTATCTCCCTTTAAAATGCATCTGTCCATCTTCCTTTAAACTCAACCTATCTATCTCCCTTTAAAATGAATCTGTCCATCTTCCTTTAAACTCAACCCACCTATCTCCCTTTAAAATTAATCTGTCTATTTTCCTTTAAACTCAGCTTATCTATCTGCCTTTAAAATCAATTCATCCATTTATATTTCTTCAAAATAGGGATATCCGGCTTTATAAAGGAAACTTTAAACCAGCTGTGACAAACTCCAAAGGCAATGATTACACGCGAGAGACAGACCACCTGCGAAGTACGGGAGCGGTGCAGAGGTATTTGGCATGAAAACTATAACCAGTGGTTTTTCGTGCACTAACAATGAGTTCTTCGCCAACACCACGAGTAAAAATCGCAACTTTGATGCATCACTAACGTCATTCCTGTCGTCAAGAGCCAGTAAATAATACTAATTTTCTTATTTTCTTTTCAAACCTTCCTCATGAATACAATCAGAAATCTACTGAATTTTTCTCTGGCTACTTGGTTGAGAATTGTGCAGTTTTTGAAAATTAACAACTTCTTTTGGAGAAATTATTTAAGCCACTTTAATCATGAACATTTCTAGAAACTCTCCTTCATTAAAAGGCTATTTCCCACGTCACTACATAGCTGGCTTCCATTCAGTCATAGATCTTTCACTGCAAACCCATCATTCTCCCCATCTTCCCTATTTTCCACCTTCCTCGTCTCCGCTTACGATCCACGTATCTTGATGTTGTCTATCATCTGGTATTTTCTTCTGCACTGAACTTATCTTCCGTTGACCATTCCTTCCAGTGCATCCTTTAGTAGTCAGTTTCTTCTTAACTGGTGACCCAGCCAATTTCTTTTCTCATTCTGATCAGTTTCAGCATTATTCTGTTCATTCATCCACTCTTTTAGCACAACTTCGTTTTTTATTTTGTCCGTCGTTTTCACACGCTCCATCCTTCTCCATATTGTAAATGCTTCAAATTGTTGCTCTTCACTTCGTCGTATGCCTCTGATTGAGGTTCTGGCTGATATATACGTCTGTTATCAGTAGGGCTGAGAAAAAATATTGAATATAGGCTACGCTGCATCGTACGTAGAACTCTGTGTTTACAAAATGCTTGTGTGCACACTCAGAGGCTGCTTGTACAGTCCGCTCCGTATGAATTAACTCATAATAGAATTTACATTTACAGGATTGCTTGTGTTTCAAATTGATTAACTTGGAACAAATAGTGAATATAGAAAAAATATCATTATTATCAATTAAGTTAAAAACATTTTTCCCATGTCCTGAATTCAGTCGTCTTATTATCTGTTCTTTGTTGCTTTTTCGTTTCTTCATTCTGATACAACCTCACGTCACTTAAGAGAAGACACCACTGAAAATCATGAAAATTTTTCCAAAATTTTTTTTAGCTATTTCACTTATTCAGAATTTATATTTTCATACCCCAAATGGATTCAGCTCAATTCTGATTACAAATATCCGTATGTTTACACTTTTTAAATTAAGGCTGGAAGGGGGCGTGGAATTTAAAGAGCTGTCAAAAATGTTTTTCATCGAAGAATTCTTTTTTAAAATTTCTGATTAATTTACATAAATATTCATTTTATTTTCAAATCTATTTTTGTGTGTTCATTTTTGTTGATTCAACACCAACTTTCTTATGCCAAATATTAATCAATCTGGATGAAATTTTTATTGCAAGTATTTATGAGGTAGCTGCATGTTTCTATGCATTTATTTTGTGAGAAATGCTACTAGTTTATTTCATTAATATGTTTCTTAATGCTGCTAGTTTATTTTATTAATATTTGCCTTAAGAAAATATTAATAAAATAAACTAGCAGCATTTCTCACAAAATAAATGCATAGAAACATGCACCTATCTCATAAATACTTGCAGTAAACATTTCATCCAGATTGATTAATATTTGGCATAAGAAAGTTGGTGTTGAATCAACAAAAATGAACACACAAAAAAAGATTTGAAAATAAAATGAATATTTATGTAAATTAATATTCTCCTCCGCTCATTCATCTAGTAACTTCAGGGAGCCAACAAAAAGTTACTAGATTTGTAATCTGAAATTTTAAAAAAGAATTCTTCGATGAAAAACAATTTTGACAGCTCTTTAAATTCCACGCCCCCTTCCAGCCTTAATTTAAAAAGTGTAAACACACGAGTATTTGTAATCAGAATTGAGCTGAATCCATTTGGGGTATGAAAATATAAATTCTGAATAAGTGAAATAGCCAAAAAAATTTGGAAAAATTTTCATGATTTTCAGTGGTCTTCCCTTAAGCAGATCTACTATTGAGAAGTATCGAATGTTCACTCTATCTGCTCCTTACAGACAGTAGAGACACCCTGCAACGAGACGCATTTTGTAAACAATTTATATAGAAATTATTTACTACCCTGAAATCAATACTTTTCTTCAGCCATTATTATCAGGCAAAACATGTCACTTTACAATATATGTCAGAAGAAGAACAATTATTGTTTGTATGCATCTGAAGTCTGGATAAGGAAATACAGTAGAACCCCGAATATCCATCACCCTATTAACCGAATGGCGGAATATCCGACTGTCTATTTCTCGCTTTTTTTTCTTCTTCAGAAATAAATAACTACAGTACAACCTCTATTATCCGCGGTAATGAAGGGGGTGAACTGAACGGTTGATCGAAAAAATCGGATAATCCGTACCTTGAAAGATTTTGTAATTTCCTCCATGGTCTTGTATTTAACTCGCTAGGCAGTGGATCAGAAGTTCACTAATTTAAGTCTAGTTTTCAACGACGGGTTTTTGAGCTGTAAGGAAGTCCTTTGTAATAACTGCCTCAGGAAAGATAGGAATAAAGGAGGTCTCATGTTGTAGATTTACATACTTTTTTACTCTTTACCCTTGTTTTTTTTTTCTTAAATCACACAGTTGTAAATCCAATCTCGTATTCTGATGCGAGATGAGTAACAATTTCTCTTTCTCAAACCATTCAATTACTTCCATTTTTCTTTTCGATACTTAGGATAATATTAAAATGGATTTGAGGGAGGTGGGATATGATGGTAGGAACTGAATTAATCTTGCTCAGGATAAGGACCGATGGCGAGCTTATGTGAGGGCGGGAATGAACCGCCGGGTTTCTTAAAAGCCATAAGTAAGTAAGAAAGCACAATACATTTCCTGTTAACACCCGTGGAAGACATTTTATATACAAGTTATATTATAGAACTGCAATTCGAATAGTAGACAATGCTGTGTAACGATAAAGACTTGTAATAACACATTCTAGCAAAAACATAGCCTATGTAGAACCTACTAATATGATGTACAAAACAGTACTTCATATAAGTTATTTATTCCTGAAAAAAAAAGAAAAAGAGCGAGAAATAGACAGTTGGATAATCCGCCAATCGGTTAATAGGGTGACGGATAATCGGGGTTCTACTGTATATGAAGTACTGTTTTGTACATCATATTAGTAGGTTCTACATGTTTTTGCTAGAGAGTGTTATTACAAGCCTCTATCGTTACAGAGCATTGTCTACTGTTCGAATTGTCGTTCTATAATGTAACTTATACCTATATAAAATGTCTTCCATGGGTGTTAACAGAAAACGTGTTGTGCTAAGTATCGAAAAAATGGAAATAATTGAATGGTTTGAGAAAGAGAAACTGTGGCTCATCTCACATCTGAATACGAGATTGGAGTTACAACTGCGCGATTTAATAAAGAAAAAAACAAGGATGGAGTGTAAAAAAGTATGTAAATCTACAACACAAGACCTGCTTTATTTCTATCCTTCCTGAGGCAGTTATTACAAAGGGATTCGTTGCCCCTTAAAAATCTGTCGTTGACAACCAGATTTAAATTAGTGAACTTCTGAATCCACTACATAGCAGGTTAAATACAAGACCATGGAGGAAATTACAAAATCTTTCATGGTATGGATTATCTGATTTTTTCGATTAGCCGTTCAGTCTATCCCCTTCATTACTTACTTACTTACTTACTGGCTTTTAAAGAACCCGGAGGTTCATTGCCGCCCTCACATAAGCCCGCCATTGATCCCTATCCTGAGCAAGATTAATCCAGTCTCTACCATCATACCCCACCTCCCTCAAATCGATTTTAATATTATCTTCCCATCTACGTCTCGGCCTCCCCAAAGGTCTTTTTCCCTCCGGCCTCCCAACTAACATTCTATATGCATTTCTGGATTCTCCCATACGTGCTACATGCCCTGCCCATCTCAAACGTCTGGATTTAATGTTCCTAATTATGTCAGGTGAAGTATACAATGCGTGCAGCTCTGCGTTGTGTAACTTTATCCATTCTCCTATAACTTCATTCCTCTTAGCCCCAAATATTTTCCTAAGCACCTTATTCTAAACACCCTTAACCTATGTTCCTCTCTCAAAAAGAGAGTCCAAGCTTCACAACCATACAGAACAACCGGTAATATAACTGTTTTATAAATTCTAACTTTCAGATTTTTTGACAGCAGACTAGATGATAAAAGCTTCTCAACCGAATAATAACAGGCATTTCCCATATTTATTCTGCGTTTAATTTCCTCTCGAGTGTCATTTATATTTGTTACTGTTGCTCCAAGATATTTGACTTTTTCCACCTCTTCGAAGGATAAATCTCCAATTTTTATAGTTCCATTTCGTACAATATTCTGGTCACGAGACATAATCATATACTTTGTCTTTTCGGGATTTACTTCCAACCCTATCGCTTTACTTGCTTCAACTAGAATTTCCCCGTTTTCCCTAATCGTTTGTGGATTTTCTCCTAACATATTCACGTCATCCGCATAGACAAGAAGCTGATGTAACCCATTCAATTCCAAACCCTCTGTGTTATCCTGAACTTTCCTAATGGCATATTCTAGAGCGAAGTTAAAAAGTAAAGGTTAATAGAGGTTCTACTGTATGTGACTAGTCGGCGATGTATGCAATGGAGAGGAAAAGGAAGTAGCCATCCTAACCCATTACCTTCTGGTTTAGTTACATCATAAGCTGTGTTTTGTTGGTATCACTTGTGAGATTCAGACCTGTCTTCGGACAGTTGGCTAAACAACAACAACAATTATTCTAAATTATTTGCAATATGTTACTGATATCTAAAAATAATAAGACAATAATAATCTGTAATAAAAAATGAAATTGTATGTATGTATGTATGTATGTATGTATGTATGTATGTATGTATGTATGTATGTACTGTATGTATGTATGTATGTATGTATGTATTCACACTGCAAATGGGTATATATCCGGTGGCAGTGGTAAGTAATTACACTCAATAATGACAATTAATAATAAACACAACTAATTAAAAAATAATTAATTATAATAATAAAATAATAATAATATTAATAATAATAATAATAATAACAATAACAAGGAGCATCCTAAATTAAATGAAGCATGGTCACTTAAAATAACATTTAAAGTAAATCTAATTTGTATCTTAATCCTAAGTTCGAACTAAGATCCACGAGTGTGACAGGTTCATACCTACACAAGTACCTTTCGGCACTACACTTATTTCGCTGTCAACTCACTCACTGCACTGATTCTACCTGATTTCACTAACACTTCTGACCATTTCACTGTTCAAATACTTTGCACAGCCATTTCACTGACACCAACACACTTCACTTACACAATAGACTTCACTGGCACTACACACTTCACTGACCATGGACAATACAGGATAATAAACCATACGTTTGCTACTTCTCATACCAAACCCTTGTGTCATTGACATAGCCTACCAGAATTATTTTTTAATGTTTCGTGAATCTTACTTTGCAGGGCGTGAGGCCATAGAGTTGCAAACATACACATGTATACTTAGTGGCAAAGGAGTGCACGATGCATATAACCGTTAAGCCACGAAACTAACAGATTACAGTGTTTCCTGTTCTCACAATATTTTTCACATAGCTAACTCTGTAATACTATTCATTTTCTACACGCGAAATCTCAACTCTTGTTGTCACACACACAGCGCAGAGCGGTAATGCTGTATGACACGCAGCTGCCCCTTCCGACAGTCTACGGGTAGCCATGGGAAGACAATTTGGTGCTTTCAGCTCAGAAATTGGTTACTCAGTGCTCAAGAATCACACCATTTAAAGCTGACTGACATCGTAATTACGATGAAAGATTTTAGGTTCAAGGTACCAGAGGACTTTTTTTTTACCTTTATGTTCGAAGTACAATAGAAAAAAGTTGTTTACTCTGACGTCACTGGTAGTGCCATGGAAACAGAATGTTGGTGCTTAGTGATTTTTATTTATTTGTTTATTTACTTGTTTATTTATTAACTTATTTATTTATTTACTAATTTCTTTATTTATTTATTTATTTATTTATTTATTTATTTATTTATTTATTTACTTATTTATTTATTTATTTATTTACTTCTTTATTTATTTATTTACTTATTTATTTATTTACTTATTTATTTAGTTATTTATTTACTTAGTTATTTATTTATTTAATTATTTATTTATTTACTTATTTATTTATTTACTTATTTATTTATTTATTTATCTATTTATTTACTTATTTATTTATTAATTTATTTATTTATTTATTTATTTATTTATTTACTTATTTATTTATTTACTTATTTATTTATTAATTTATTTACTTATTTATTTATTTATTTACTTATTTATTTATTTATTTACTTATTTACTTATTTATTTATTTACTTATTTACTTATTTATTTATTTATTTACTTATTTACTTATTTATTTATTTACTTATTTATTTATTTTTTGTATTTCTTTATTTACTTATTTATTTATTTACTTATTTATTTATTTATTTACTTATTTACGTATTTATTTATTTACTTATTTACTTACTTATTTATTTATTTACTTATTTACTTATTTTTTTATTTACTTATTTACTTAATTATTTGTTTATTTATTTATTTATTTATCTATTTATTTATTTATCTATTTACTTATTTATTTATTAAATTATTGATTAATTTATTTATTTATTTACTTATTTATTTATTTATTTATTTACTTATTTATTTATTTATTTATTTACTTATTTATTTATTTATTTATTTATGTATTTACTTATTTATTTATTTATTTACTTATTTACTTGTTTATTTATTTACTTATTTATTTATTTATTTACTTATTTATTTATTTATTTATTTATTTATTTATTTATTTATTTATTTATTTATTTATTTACTTGTTTACTTATTTATTTATTTATTTACTTATTTACTTATTTATTTATTTATTTATTTACTTATTTATTTATTTACTTACTTATTTATTTATTTACATATTTACTTAGTTATTTATTTATTTATTTATTTATTTATTTATTTATTTATTTATTTACTTATTTATTTATTTACTTATTTATTTATTTACTTATTTATTTATTTATTTATTTATTTATTTACTTATTTACTTATTTATTTATTTATTTATTTATTTATTTATTTATTTATTTATTTATTTATTTATTTACTTATTTACTTATTTACTTATTTATTTATTTATTTATTCACTTATTTATTTATTTAATTATTTATTTATTTATTCACTTATTTATTTATTTATTTATTTATTTATTTATTTATTTATTTATTTATTTATTTATTTATTTATTTATTTATTTATTTATTTATTTATTTATTTATTTATTTATTTATTTGTTTGTTTATTCGAATGACAGGTACATAGATAACTTATATTTTGACCTTAACACAACCTCAAGATTAAAACAATATGACTTCATACAACTTAAAATTAAATCTAATAAAGCAACTAAACTAAATATGAGAAATGCGTGTTATTATTCGGTTGAGAAGCTCTTATCATCCAGTCTGCTGTCCAAAAATCTGAAAGTTAGAATTTATAAAACAGTTATATTACCGGTTCTTCTGTATGGTTGTGAAACTTGGACTCTCACTCTGAGAGAGGAACATAGGTTCAGGGTGTTTGAGAATAAGGTGCTAAGGAAAATATTTGGGGCTAAGCGGGATGAAGTTATAGGAGAATGGAGAAAGTTACACAACACAGAACTGCACGCATTGTATTCTTCACCTGACATAATTAGGAGCATTAAATCCAGACGTTTGAGATGGGCAGGGCATGTAGCACGTATGGGCGAATCCAGAAATGCATATAGAGTGTTAGTTGGGAGACCGGAGGGAAAAAGACCTTTAGGGAGGCCGAGACGTAGATGGGAGGATAATATTAAAATGGATTTGAGGGAGGTGGGGTATGATGATAGAGACTGGATTAATCTTGCACAGGATAGGGACCGCTGGCGGGCTTATGTGAGGGCGGCAATGAACCTTCGGGTTCCTTAAAAGCCATTTGTAAGTAAGTAAGTAAAGTAACTAAACAAAATCCTTAAAGAACTAAAAACTAAGAACTAAACACAGTCATGAGACTTCTCGCTTCCCTGTATCTGGCACATTCTGATAGTGAATGAAAGAAATATGGATATCGGAAAAAAACACAACTGAAGGTTGACACATGCAAGGCACTGTTACTTACCAAAGTTAATTTTAGCCCTGGTTACGTAACAGATTGATCATCCTAATGGACTTTCAAGACTACCACTTTTATCAATTTCACGGTGCTGCCATCTAACGATTGGAAAATAAGTCACATTATAACATGGAATTACATGGAGTGATAGCACAGTCTACTATATACAGACACGAAGCTTGGGATGATTTTTTGCAAATCTCGCGATAGTTGCTAGCTGCTTGGAGCGCAGTGAATACTAGGAATAGTAGACTGTGCCACAGCTATCGTGATCTAATACAGGCCGTAGGCAGACCATGTAACTCGCTTAACCCGATCACGAAGGGCGGCGTTTCAACCATATAAATTAGTTTGAATGCATACACAGTAACATATGTTTCTCTAAAATGTAGTGTAATTCCATTAATAAAATTTAAAACAATGATTATGAGACACTTCAGATATAATTCACTTGCGAGTTAAGATGTAATATTATTTATGGGGTGAAAATTACGTTGTTCGTATGTGTAATACCTGCCTTTATTTCGATTAAATATTGCGAAATTCTTGTACATTCATTTATGCACGATTCAATAATTTTCAATTGCACCGCACGGATATTTAGATATGTTGAAATTATAGGTTACTAGTGGCTTGTGCAGCAAATACTGCTGCAAACTAAGTTCATTAGACGTTCAAATAAAAATTTTTCAGATTTATTTTCAATGAAGAATACTTGTATGTTTGACAGTTATTTGCTTCCATAATAATGAAACATACTCCCTCTGAATGGATTTTTTTAGGCCAAATACTTTTTCTTGAACCTATCCAACTTCAGTTTTTGAGTTTCAACGCGAAAAAGCAAGTATCAATGTCAGAACCATAGCAGTAGCTATTTCAGGTCATTGAGGATTGTAGGCAAAAGTTAAAAAAATGTCAGGTTAGCTAAGCTTTCGAACAATAGCATTTTGGTATAGCTGCTGCATGTAGAACTTGAAATGTAGAGCATAATATCATTTTATCCTAGTACGAGATCTTGCTGAAATGATCTGGAGACTACAAAATTTTCTTATTTTATCAGTAAGTAATACCTTTTGATCTTTCCTTAGGAACTGTAATTTTTGCGCTCTCTCGAGCCAATACTGAAGACACTGACACATATCAATATCTACACTACACCGCCATTAAGTATATGAAAAAGACCCAACCCCACTGGGTTAATAAGTATAAAAATATTTGATTTTTAATAACAATATTATTATCTTACTTAAGTTTTGTAGTTATATACAGCAGCCACTCAGTAAATTATAAAAATAAAGATCTAAATTAAGATAATCTCTACATTTACTTACATAACCACAAAACGTTTCACTTTCATGTCATCAATATAGCATTAATATTATGTACAATTAATGAAAAATAGATGCATCATGATATTAACTACAATAATATTTAATTTCTAATGGTAATAATGTCATCAAACCACCTCAAGTTTCGTAGATTTGAATATCCAATACACAGCTGTACTCAGAAAATTATACACTGCAGAATCAGTTTTTAAAAACAAATTGAATTGAGCTCTAAATATGTCGGCAATCCTGCAGGTCATGGCCTTCGTGTAATAGCCTATTGTTTATTGTAGCGTGTGTTTTGTTCTGAAATTCAATCAAGTCGGCCGTGAATGCAATTAATTAGTTCTCAAAACTGACGAAAGATGGATTTTGGAAAAAAGGAAAATGATGTAGGAAAATTGACATTTCACTGAAAACTACTACTTTTCCGAAAAACTTTGGGTTCCAAGCTTCAAAATGAGGGGTCATTTATTAAAATCCGTTCAGCCGTTTTCCCGTAATTTCCATTACCAGTTCAAATTATATATATAGATGTTTACTGTACCAGTTGCCCCTTTCTGTCTAAATTTAGTGATCTCCAATGCCTTGCCATTCATATGAAAATTATAGGTTATGTTTACTATATTTAACTTATATTCCTAAATTTGCAATCATACATTATAATTAAACATAATGTCATGTATGATACCCCGGACATTCAATTTGTCTGTATTTTAATAATACAATTGAGTACTGAATTATTGCATTTATCTACTACTTAAGAGACGAAGTAGGCTAACACAATTGTACGTACACTAATTTCATAGGAGTGGTATGGTAAATGTTTTGTCTAGAATTAAGGAAGGTAGATGTGCTAAATTGAAATCACAATATAAATTCTTTTTTATTAAACCTCAAAATAGCTTCCATTCTAAACTTGAAATGTTGACGCGAATAGATTATGTTAACATGTAAAATTCTCTTCACATTAAAATAACACAGTTTTGTAATTATTTCTGCAACATATTATGCAACAAGAGTAAACGGAACTTATGGACACATTACACTAAATAAAGGTTAGCAATGATAAGCAATAAAGTTATAATATAATATTTCACTGAGCTACATACACTGAAACAGAAAACCCAAACAAACATTGCGGCCTGGTCTATATCTAAAAAGCATTGACTGTGCCGTATTTCGCATTTTTGTGAAAAGCTATGTAAACTGTGAAATGTTCCTTATCGGTTGTAATAAATGTAAATGGCTAGAATACAATAATTTGAATAATAATATGGGACAAGGAGACGTTTGTAGTACTATAAATTGTAAGAAAAAGAGGTTAGAATTATCCTTCTTCCGAAAGGTCCAGGAAGGTTTAGTTTATAGAATATAATATATATATTTTATGAAAATAGTATATAAACCTTATGTATTTCATATTTCAGTAGTGGAAAGAAGTTCAAAAGAACACGATATCGAAAGTACAATACAGTTTATGGTCTGCTAGGGAAAGAGTCTATGATGAGGCGATAGTAGCGATTCTGGTGGTGAGCAACTGTCTATGGATGCATATTTCAACTGTCTATGTTTGCATATTTAGTAAGTATTAAGCTTCGTGACTGTATATTCTAGACTGTGGTGATAGCTTGCAACTGTACCTCCACCTAACGATCGTTACCAAAAAATTCCTTTTCGAGGGTGGAGAGACTGCTGGTTCTCTTTCTATGTTGCCATTTCATAACATGGGACTGCCCGATCTAATATATTATATGATCAGAGATTTTAGATATAGATGCTTTGACTTCTTTACTTCCTTGAATGGGAACAAGAAACTTCTTATGGAAATGTGTTAATAAAAATATATAGCCTATGCCCTTTAAGTGTTATTAAGCTAATGTAATTTTGTGTTTTGTGTTATGATCAATAGATTAAAATTTTTTTTCTTGTGTTTTCGTAATTTTGTTGCAAGCCTATATATGACTACGATAAATCTTTAACAATTAATGCCTACATTGTGTTTATATTATTTTGAAATTAAATAATTAAATTTCTTTTTCCGGTATCAAATGTTATACTATAATGAAAGTGAGCTTCACGCAAGACTGTAGTATTGATACCGGTAAGTGTTCCGTTTTTAGCCTCAGAAATTCTGGCCACATTAACTCAGAACGAAAGTCTTTCGATTATTTTGAAATTTGGTAATGGGACTTGTTTTATAGTTCAGTTGATTTCGTAACGAACAAAGGTTGTAATGATACATATAGGCCTAGGTCAATTTATCCGCATATAGTATAAGGTTGTTCCCATGTACACGTATTAATAAATTCATTTAACATAATGATTTCTGTATTCCACAACAAAATTGTGCGCTGTAATAAGAGGGTTAAGATTTAACTGCGATAATAATAATAATAATAATAATAATAATAATAATAATAATAATAATAATAATAATAATAATAGTAATAATAATAATAATAATAATAATAATAATAATGGTTTCATTTAACCTGGCAGAATTAAGGCCGTAAGGCCTTCTCTTACACTCAACCAGGATTAAAATTTGCTTACATAGTTGAACATAAAACTGAATCGGAATTAAGTAATTACATACTGATCCAATTTAGGTACATAATGAGATCAAAAGAGGTAGTTACATAAGAATTTACCTCATAAAATAAAAATAAACATAGTGGAATACATATTAATGTTGTTAGAATCAAATACGAATCACATAAAAACAGAAGCCGATAATTCAATAAAAAAATGTACACAGTAAAAATTAAAATAAACACATTAGTATACATGTTAGTATTAGATTACAATTAAGTAGGATTTACATAATTAAACCAGAAACCGACAATCGAATAAAATGTACACAAAAAATGGATTAATAATTAAAAAAACAACACAGTGGGATACATATTGGCGTTAAGTGATAAATGAACACGATTTACATTATTACACAATAAAAATAAGAAACAAAAAAAAATAAAATAAAAATAAATACAGTGGAACACATTCCATAATGGGCGTTGGAACGTTCATTTTCTAAAAGGAATAATCGCATATCGCCTACGTCACAGTTTTCATTCGCCTGCTGGCAACAGGTATGTCCGGTGAGTAATTGAACGCCCTCTCGGGTCAGTATGAAGCTTTATTCATAACAGACGTTTTAATATCCTGCACTATATTTTCCTCATGACCATATTCGTCTCGGAGGCTGCAACCTCATGAACGCCTACGTCTGTCTGTAGGAGAGCAGAGTTGGTTATCAGACTGAAGTTCAAGTAATTGTTCCACAACGGAAAATTATTAATTTCCACGTGTAATTTATGTAGTTTTCCTTAACACTTTTCCCTCTGAATTCCACCGTGACTGAGAGTATTGTCCTGCGTTTGGTTACCTGAAGGCTCCAAGCAACCCGCAATAAGTTGACAATAGGTTTAATAGAAATACTTGTAAGTTAGATTTACTTTTGCTTATATTAGTCGTTATTTATAGCATAGCATTTATTTTAAGTCATAGGTTTATTGCATTTATTTATTTATTTACAGTTAGAATTAATTTTACACTTATTTTATCTATGTTATTTTATTGCTGTAATTATTGTAATTTTATTGCTGTAACTA
This sequence comes from Periplaneta americana, assembly GCF_040183065.1. Classification (NCBI taxonomy): domain Eukaryota; kingdom Metazoa; phylum Arthropoda; class Insecta; order Blattodea; family Blattidae; genus Periplaneta; species Periplaneta americana. Next base: position 30,789,051 of record NC_091118.1, on the reverse strand, counting down.
GCCGTACCCGTGCGCTCCGCTGCACCTGTTAGAAATAAATATAAAGTAATTACATAATTAAAGTAGGACGTTTAATCCAGGGAACATTCGTGTTTGATAGAAGGATAAATCGTTTAATATGTTGCTTAATTTAAATTGTATTTAAATAATTAAAATGCGATCATTTTGGTGCAATGACAATTCCTTTAACATGTTTCTTAATTGTTATTACATGCAACCATAGTTTAATGAAGATTGACATATCATTTAGTTTTAATGTGTATACTTTATATTACTTGCTATATGTTTCAGAAGTTACTGTAATAACATTGTAGAATTATGTCCATCTAGAGAAACTACACTTTCCAATGGTGAAATAATAATTAAACAATTAATTAGCTTCCGATATTACTTCATACAAACACAGAAACATTCTCTGTAGGCTATGTTTAATAGCTTTCGATTGTTGTTGTCCAAAGCCCCTTATAGATGAGGTCATTTGTTTATAATTTCAGTACAGCGCCTTAGATGGCGTTGTTATTGTAATTTTAAAACTCATTTATCTCATTAAATATCAGTCCTATCAAAATTTTGTATAGAATAAAACTTATCGGAAATTATTTTTAAAGAAACGTTTGTTATGTAATATTTTTCATGAAAATCAATAATAAGCGAGATATGTCGATTTATTTAATTCAGGCTCCTTTATAACCCACCTTTTAAATGAAGTATTTTGAATGCCATATAGCCTAAAATCTAAGTTACAACGAACTTAATTTATATTCCGATTTTCATATAAATCGATTCAGCCATTATCGCGTGAAAAGGTAAAAGACATGCAGACAGACAGACATACAAACAAAAATTTCAGAAAAGTGATTTTCGGTTTCAGGATAGTTAATTATACATGTTAACACCAATTATTTTTGGAAAATCGAAAATTATCAGAAAAATGTTGGCTACAGATTTTTTATTAGTATAGATTACTGTAATGTTTTTGGATATTATATATCCTGCCACCTACATACATTATCTCCTGGCCTAGTTGCCTCATAAGCGGTACCTTCTTGGTATCACTTCTGAGGTTCAGACCTGTCTTCGGACAGTTGACTAAACAACAATAAACAACATACATTATCACCTTCATGTCATTCAGATGCTAGATAACCGTAGCAGTTGATAAAGCATCGTAAAATAACTAATTCCCAAAAAAAAAGACAGTCTAAATGATTTGACATAGGCAACTTACCAAAAAAAAACCGGCTGAACGGTAAAAATAAAACCATCCAAAAATCAGAATAAATAACAGTTAAGTAATAGACAATCAATGTTTGCATGCGAATATTGGGATGGAGTTGAAACTAATTATTTTTCACTTAATACAGTTTTAATATCGCGTGTGACAAGGAGGACCCGCCAGACATGCACCGCGCAGAGTGCAATGGCCTGGCTCAACCCAGACTTACTTGCGCGTCTAACAATGCAATGGTGCATGGAAGATCTTCGTAATAATTGGGGAATTGGGAGAATAATATTGCCGTGAGAGCTCCTGTTTTATACAGGAACTGAGGATAATTAGCTGGCACGCACGCACGAAAAACAATACAGACCGCTACTGGTGGAGTATAAATATACCCACCGAAATGTATGATTATTGCAGACACCACCATGACTTCATACACCGTCTTAGCGTTCCTGGCTCTCCTAGCCTGCGGCTTGACTTCGTCTTTAACTCTCAAGGACCAGCTGACACGTAAGTTTCGGTACACCACAAATAATTTTCATATTTATTTAATGGTATTTATTTGGTATTCTCAAGAAACTAGTTCGATTAATTAAAATGTATCTTAGTGAAACTTACAGCAGAGTCCGTATAGGTCAGTTTCTATCTGATGCTTTTCCAATTCACTGCGGGCTAAAGCAGGGAGATGCACTATCACCTTCACTTTTTAACTTCGCTCTAGAGTATGCCATTAGGAAAGTTCAGGATAACACAGAGGATTTGGAATTGAACGGGTTACATCAGCTTCTTATCTATGCGGATGACGTGAATATGTAAGGAGAAAATCCACAAACGATTAGGGGAAACACGGAAATTCTAGTTGAAGCAAGTAAAGCGATAGGGTTGGAAGTAAATCCCGAAAAGACTAAGTATATGATTATGTCTCGTGACCAGAATATTCTACGAAATGGAACTATAAAAATTGGAGATTTATCCTTCGAAGAGGTGCAAAAATTCAAATATCTTGGAGCAACAGGAAATTAAACGCAGAATAAATATGGGAAATGCCTGTTATTATTCCGTTGAGAAGCTTTTGTCAACTTGTCTTCTGTCAAAAAATCTGAAAGTTAGAATTTATAAAACAGTTATATTACCGGTTGTTCTGTATGGTTGTGAAACTTGGACTCTCACTTTGAGAGAGGAACAGAGATTAAGGGTATTTGAGGATAAGGTTCTTAGGAAAATATTTGGGGCTAAGAGGGATGAAGTTACAGGAGAATGGAGAAAGTTACACAACGCAGAGCTGCACGCATTGTATACTTCACCTGACATAATTAGGAACATTAAATCCAGACGTTTGAGATGGGCAGGACATGTAGCACGTATGGGCGATTCAGAAATGCATATAGAGTGTTAGTTGGGAGGCCGGAGGGAAAAAGACCTTTGGGGAGGCCGAGACGTAGGTAGGAAGATAATATTAAAATCGATTTGAGGGAGGTGGGATATGATGGTAGAGACTGGATTAATCTTGCTCAGGATAGGGACCAATGGCGGGCTTATGTGAGGGCGGCAATGAACCTCCGGGTTCCTTAAAAGCCAGTAAGTAAGTAAGTAAGTATTTATTTATTTAATGAGTACATTCCTATAGACTACCAGTCTTACTAATAAACCGTGTATAGTTATTATACAAGACTTACGCAGAGTTGAGAGAGAAAACGTTATTAATAAACCATGCATAAGCAATGGATGTATAAACAGGCTGTAACTATACAATGGGAATTGCTTTGCAGTAGTTATATACGCGAAACCCCTTGTTTAAGCGTTGTATATAGAGAAAAAATGGCCGCCCCTCTAACAGCTGTTCGTATCGACTGTCATTTTATGATGATGGTTGCCTTGTAACCACAGAAGAACAAACCAATGAGCACAATAATTAGAATAATATTGCTGTAGCTTGTACTCTTTGACCAAAATATAGTGTGGTAATCGATTAGAGCCAGTTCTACTATCGTTACTTAACACGCCACACTAGAGCGCTCTACCGGATGCAATAGAGAACCTCAGGTATTCTATTACCTTTCGTAACGCAACTATGACGTAGCTGTGTAACAATTATACTGTTATACACGACGTATGTAGTGATTATTAGTAAGGAATTAACACACGACGTATAAACGAGCTACTCATTGCATAAGTATAAGACAGTTAAACGTCTGTATATAGAGTTTCTATTAGTAAGACCGTACAACAGGCGAAAGTGTACAGAGGAGAAATGATTGATTGAAGTGCAAGATATATGACCTTCCCCTGAACTCGCTGAATGGTCAAATCTGCAGGCGATCCGGGTTCGAGTCCCGATCGGACATGAGGTTTTAAATTGAAAAATCCATGGACACTTGCGGGGGACAAGGTCGCAGTTGGGGATTTCTCGGGGTATTCCCGTTTCCCATATTAGGAATCTACATCATTCCGTCAACATTTCTCCATTCCGTTATCATTCTATAATATTTCTTAATTTCATTAAGGCGGTGCTATACTAAAAATAATAGAATTTTGACAAATTTTATAATTTCTTTATTTTCGCGCTAAAAAGTGTACGGTTTCATGAAAATTTTATCTTATTATCTTATTTATAAGTATACTTTTATATAATTTGGTAGAAGTCGTGTTAATATATGAGTTACGTGCAACCAGAACTTTAAATTTAGTTATCTTAAAAAAGAAAATTTCTACGTTCTCAAAAAGTATTAATTTTATTTCTCAGTGGTTAAAGTTAGAGTGATGAAACTTTGCATACTTATTCATGGCTTGTCAGTATATCCATGCTTATCAGTATACCCATGGCTTGTCAGAATATCCATGGCTTGTCAGTATACCCATGGCTTGTCAATATATCCATGGCTTGTCAGTCTGCCCATGCCTTGTCAGTATATCCATGGCTTGCCAGTATATTCATGGCTTGTCAGTATATCCATGGCTTGTCAGTATACCCATGGCTTTTCAGTATATTCATGGCTTGTCAGTACATCCATGGCTTGTCAGTATATCTGTGGCTTGTCAGTATACCCATGGCTTGTCAGTATACCCATGGCTTGTCAATATACCCATGGCTTGTCGGTATATCTATGGCTTGTCAGTATATCCATTACTTGTCAGTATACTCATGGCTTGTCAGTATATCCATGCTTGTCAGTATATTCATGGCTTGTCAGTATACCCGTCGCTTGTCAATATACCCATGGCTTGTCAATATATTCATGGCTTGTCAGTATATCCATGGCTTGTCAGTATACCCATGGCTTGTCAGTATATTTTTTCATTAATAATCATCCTCGTATGTAACCGTGAAAACTTTGTAACTAATTCAAAAGTTCATAGCATAAATACACGTCAAAAATGACTTTCATACTCCATCGGCAAGTCTATCGTGCTATCAAAAAGGAGTGCGTTATATGGCAGTAAGAATTTTTGATAGCCTCCCTATCGATATAAAAATCAAACTCAAAACATAAGATTATTTAGGACCAAATTAAAGAAGTACCTAATTTCTCACGCCTTCTATTCTGTAGATGAATTCATGACATTCAACAACGCTTCATGAAATTGATACTAAAACTTTGTGTTGTACTAGTAGGCTATATTATAAACATCTTTTGTATATCATATATATTATTTAATGTACCGAAGTACATATGATATTTCCATGCAGATATTCTGCGTCATCATACGATGAAAGAACTCTTTCATCGTATGATGACGCAGAATATCTGCATGGAAATATCATATGTACTTCGGTACATTGAATAATATATATGATGTGCGTAAATCACTTCATGATTTATGACGGCGCTTATTCCGTCGGATCCCGGCCAACTAGTCACTCATAACGAGTGCACCTCAGCACATGTGTAGACTTCAGTCCTACGTTCATAGACATCTATGACGTAGTGCAGAGGGCAGCCACTAGAGGGAACCCAAGAGTTGGAACTTAATCTGAGACGATTCTGTCCGACGCCGGGGTGGGTATCCAGTGTGGCTTAGTGGATAAAGCATCAGCACGTAGAGCTGAAACCCCAGGTTCAAATCCCGGCGCCGGAGAGAATTTTTCTCCGTTCCATTACTCTTTCATCGTATATTTTGTATATATTTCAACTAGACTTTGACTATAAATTAAGATTTTGTAGTACTATTAAGATTTTTTGACATGTTCCACATTCTAGCTGTGAAGTAATGTACGAATATCATGGAATGTAAATAAATACAATACAATTAATATCATTTTTCTGAAATGGAGTATTTGATTGGCTGTATTCAGCATAGTTTTATTGCTAGAGAATTATACATAAAGCAGTATTATTATTTAACTAGCCGTACCCGTGCGCTCCGCTGCGCCTGTTAGAAATAAATATAAAGTAATTACATAATTAAAATAGGACGTTTGATCCAGGGAACAACTTTTACAACAGCGCAAGATAATCTGCTTCGCTCATTACCCAATTGCTTTTGCATTGCATTTATTGCATATATATTTTATGTATTTTAACACGATTCAATTGAGCATAGTTAAAATTTGAATTATAAAATAATGGATTGCTAAGTTAACGTACTATTAGTGCATACTAAATCAATACACTCTCCTTGATCGTTATTTCTCTGAGATTAAAATGAGTGTACATAAATATTATTTTAAGAAATACAGAAAACGAATGTACAAAATAGCCTATCAAATTTTCTGTGCATAAGAAGCTATTTTAATCTTACCTGTCCTCGATTTACTCAGACGTTACTGTAATAACATTATAGCATTATGTCCATCTAGAGAAAGTACACTTTCCAATGTTGAAATAATAATTAATTATACAAATCGGTTAATTTAGCTTCTGATATTACTTCATACAAACACAGAAACATTCTCTGTAGGCTATGTTTAATAGCTTTCGATTGTTGATGTCTAAGGTCCCTGTTTCGATTGTTGTTGTCCAAGGCCGCTTATAGACGAAGTCATTTGTTTTTAATTCATTGCACCGTCTTAGATGGCGTTATTTTAATTTTAAAACTCATTTATCTCATTAAATATCAGTCCTACCAAAATTTTGTAAAGAATAAAACTTATCGAAAATCATTTTTAAAGAAACTTTTGTTACGTAACATTTTTCACAAAAATCAATAATAAGCGAGATATTTCGATTTATTTAATTCAGGCCACCTTATGACCCCCCTTTTAAATAAAGTATTTTGAATGCCATACAGCCTAAAATCTAAGTTACAACGAACTTAATTTATATTCCAATTTTCATATAAATCGGTTCAGCCATTATCGCGTGAAAAGGTAACAAACATACAGACATACAAACAAAAATTTCAAAAATGCGATTTTCGGTTTCAGGGTGGTTAATTATATATGTTAGGACCAATTATTTTTGGAAAATCGAAAACTACCAGAAAAATTTCGGCTACAGATTTATTATTAGTATAGATTAATGTTTGAACATTGAAGAAATTATTTTTTTTTTACAAATGAACAAATTAGAATATGGCATTACTAATGCTCCATTGCACAATATGCAGTGTTACCTTTAAGAAAAAATTAGATTTTTAGAAACTTAATTATTTTTTTGTAATAGGATTTTCACTAAGAAAATTTAAAAATAAAATAAGTTTAATTTTGATAAGTGTTTCAGGAGAATTCCTTGTTATCGCATGCAAAATAATGGTAAAAGTAGCCTACCTTCAAGTAGTCATAAATATAATATTATTTATCAGAACTCCTTAATTTTTAGTGATGTGTGTATATATTAAGCTTTAAAATACAAACAGAATGGTTACTCTAGAGTAAATCTTTCCCCTTAAAATAATTTATGAATTGAAATATAATTTTTTATACAAATTCACTACATACCTGTGATTATGTACACTCTATTCACTTTTTATAGCACACGTTGAATTGAAATTTTAGCCACTTACTGCTAATAGATACTAAAACACACCCTACCAAAATTATTAATATATCTGCAATATTAGGGAGTCTACACCTGTGGAGTAACGGTTAGCGCGTCTGGCCGCGAAACCAGGTGGCCCGGGTTCGAATCCCGGTCGGGGCAAGTTACCTGGCTGACTTGTTTTCCGGGATTTTCCCTCAATTCAATACGAGCAAATGCTGGGTAACTTTCGGTGCTGGACCCCGGACTCATTTCACCGGCATTATCACCTTCATTTCATTCAGACGCCAAATAACATAGATGTTGATACAGCGTCGTAAAATAACCCAATAAAATAAAATAAATAAATAAATAAATAAAGCCTTGACCTGGAGCCCAGTGATTTCCATCTCTTCGGATCGTTAAAGGAGCACCTGGGTGGTAAGCGATTCAACATCGATACGGCCGTTCAGCAAGCCGCCATGATGTGGCTTCAGGGACTTGACGCAGATTTCTTCTAAACTGACATCGATGCCATTACGACTAGTGTTTGGACAAGCACGGTGGCTATGTTGAAAAGTAATACATACCAATGCCCTACTACTGTAACTTACATCAGTATATCTACCTGTGAAATAGAGTTCGTCCATGAGAGCTGTTGTTACCTTAGTTTTTGAAGCACCCTTGCACTAAATCGTTGTCATTGTTTTCACCGATGCTAGTTACCTTAGTAGTTGATAGAGCGTTGTTAAATAACCGGTTAAAATGCATTACGTAATGAAAATATTGCCGTGAAACTTAAAAAAAAATGTTACGTAATTTGTGTTTTGTGCATAAATTCCCCTGTGAAGAACAATAAAATCTCATTAATTTATTGTATTTGATGTTATATTACGCAAGCATTGTAAATTCATTACGTTTCGTGTTCTGTTATGCGAAACCTTTTGGAGGAAATTATGTTAAATTTCAACGATGTTGGTCCGGAAGTAATAAAACGTGTAAAAACAAGAAATCACAACATTGCATATGACTTACGTAATGGTCGTGGGAAAAATAACTGAATGTGTATGAGAATTATAATAAAATGGTGGTACTATAAATATCAAGCAAAGAAGTCATTTCATTTTAGTGTTTATCTATCCAAATTTCTGTAACTAACTAATATATTGGGTTATGGCTTCTCTTACTTATTGTAATGATCTGTCACGAAGTGAAAAATATGTCAGGGGATTCGTAGAAAGTCTGTAATTCTGTGGAACGTTTAATTGGTTGATGGTTGTATATTTCAGATAATCATCGTTCAGCGGTTGATGAAAATTATCTTAGCATAATCGTAAAACAAAGAACTTGAACTTTCAGTGCATATCGTAACAATACAAGAAAAATAAATGCAGCATTCGTTGCTCAAGCCACTAGTGTTATATTTCCAGTCACGAAGCTCAATACGTAGTAAATATGCATCCATAGATAGTTGCTAACCACTAGGATCGCTAATATCGCCTCATTACAGACAATGCGAAATAATACCGGCACAGTCTATTGTTCCTAGTACCCTCACAACTCAAGATTCGTGACTGTATAATAATAGACTGTGGTGCTACCTAGAATGTAATACATAATACTATTGTATTCAAACTTCATTTATTTTTCCAATAATGTTATGTTGTGGGTTGCATAGGCCTGCTGCCGTTAAGGAGCAATGATATAATGTGGGTTGCATACGACATAATTATAACTAACTATAAATGTAAAAGGTAAAAGGTAAAGGTATCCCCGTAACATGCCATGAAGGCACTTGGGGGGCATGGAGGTAGAGCCCCATGCTTTCCATGACCTCGGCACTAGAATGAGGTGGTGTGGTCGGCACCACGCTCTGACCGCCTTTTACCCCCGGGAAAGACCCGGTACTCAATTTTATAGGAGGCTGAGTGAACCTCGGGGCCGTTCTGAAAGTTTGGCAACGAGAAAAAATCCTGTCACCACCTGGGATCGAACCCCGGACCTTCCAGTCCGTAGCCAGCTGCTCTAACTATAAATGTTCAGTATGAAAATATGCTTTCAACTTTGTGGTAATATGTGTTAATTATTTATTTTATATTATGCATAATATATTTCTATATTTTCTGATCACAGATATCTGGGAATGAATGACTATTCTCTTTTCAGCTTTCACTTCCAACGCCTTTGCCAGCGTTCACCACAGGGTTGCTCGAGCTTTGGAAGACAGAATTCCCACAGTGAGTGCTACGTTAGAGTATTCAAATTCAGTGACATACACTTATGTAAATTTTGCAGGCAGTCAATGGATATTTCAAGCGAAGTCTCTTGAATATATCGTTTAATCTTGTAAAGACTGGATGGGATGTTTTGACTATCACCCAATGTTAATGAAACCAGTGTAATCAAATTTAATTACACATAATTGTGCTCAGTTTTCCTACAATATTAGATTAAATGGAATGATATCAAAGAATCTCTAAACAGAAAGTTTCTTGATTGATTAAAGTTCACGTTAACACTTTGTTTGTTAAAAACATAAAATTACTTAGTCATACGTTGTACGTTTCTGTACAATGACACACAGATTAATTAATATAATAATGAACAATGACAACTACATTGAAGAATTAAACATAATAAAATATATAGCACAAGACAATGGATATAACCCTAACATAATAGACACGCTAATAAAAAAGGCAAAACAAAAACAGAACAAACCAATACAAACACCATGTGAGAATAAATACATAACATTAACATATCACAATACCAATACTCACAAAACTGCAACTTCATTCAGAAAACTAAAATACAAGATAGCATACAAAACAAATAACACAACACAGAAATATCTAAATAATCACATTAAATATTAAAATAAATATAATTCAACTGCAGTTTACAAACTAAAATGCATTAGTTGCCCACATTTTTACATAGGACAAACAGGAAGATCCTTTCACACAAGATACAATGAACATATTAAAGCTATAACCAAAATGCACATCGCAGAATTCAAGATTACCAGTAGTTCAGGAGACACTGATGAAGACGTGACATCACGTCGAAACGGGCCGTCTGTCGAAGGTATATACCTTTCTTAAAATTTTAACAGTTTTTAACGTATGACTAAGTAAAGTTTCTTGGTTTGCAAATCAAATTTTAAAAAATTCTGAGAAAACTAAAAACTCTCCATCAATATGGTATTACATACAGCATGAGTTATTCGCTCTGGAAATCTGCAGGGTTATTTCACTTCTACCCTGTATTCCCAGGAAATGCAGTTCTATGAACAAGGTATACTCAAATTGGTGGCATAATGGGAGAAATGTGTCGAGAAGCTTGCTTCATATGTCGAAAAATAGGTAAACTTTTTTTTGTGCATCATTTCATTTTTTCTTACCTATTAATATTTTGTAAAAAAAATGTTTTTACTTTCCGATCCTCCTCCGTATTACATTCTTCAACGCACTGCCTCAAAGGGCTTGAAAGGCTGAGGCCCGGTTTTATAAATACGGTTAATATAAAGATTATGTTAAACCTAAGTTAAACCTAACCATGAGTTTAACTCAACGTGCCGTATTACAGAGTCTCGGCTAAGTTAAACCGTAGTGGAATACTATTGGTATTACTGCTAGGAAAGAAAAGAAGACGATCGCAACTGTTTAATTATATTATTGATTTAAAATAGCCGACGCTCGTGGAGAATCTTCATTAAGAAACATTTTTGTTCTTCGATATCAGGAAGAGTATCATAAAAAAAACCTAAAGAGGACCAATACCGCGTGCTTCAGTATGCTTGTCAGACTTAACCTCAAATAGTTTCTTAACGCTGGCTACCAACGTTATACTCCCAAACACAATGCAACCAAACTAAACCTTGCATGATCATCTGCGAGGTAACTCCATATAGAATCAACTGAGTAATGAAGTAATAATATTAGAGTATGTATTTTATGCGTTGTCTAGAATATTTATGAAACAGAATTCAGTCAAACAATAAAATTATTTTTACGAGTCTAGTACAATTAGGTAATATTATTAGTGTGTATATAAATCAGGCCTCATAGTAAATTCTACCAGGAGACTGTCTGCCACACACAGTCCAATGCGTAATAGGTTTATAGTAGATTTACGGACACCTCCGAAATCTTCCATCGTTTTCAGTATGTCTACTACCAGAGGAAAAATAGCTCAGCGCAACTAGTAACTGATGCAGAGATTCAACAGAATGTTTTCAAAAATAAAAAAGAAATCATTTATCTTTTCAAATAATCTTTAAATTCAAACCCTAAAACACATATTTTAGCACTTTCTCTTTTTTCTGTTGCATGTTGTATCCGAGTTTCAATTTTCTGAAACAAGGTTAGGACTATAAGCCTAATTCTGAAGGTTAGAACTGTCTGCTTCGAAAGCCTCAATCTGTTTTAAAACTTATGTTCATTTATGTACATTTCAAAGTGGTGCACTCTATTTCGAAAAATTCTTGGCCGCCGTATAATATTAATCACTCACATACAGTCGCTCATAAGTTCTTGGAAAACATCTGCAATATCCGTGTGTATTTTGGGAACCGCCATCTTGCACTGTTGAGCCTTGAACTGCAGTTTAAACGGCAGAAAGCTGCCGATCAAGTTAAACTCAAGTTAACTCAAGATTAACTGGTAGTTGATGTTTATAATACGAAGCAGAACGAAGAACTTCAGTTTAAACTGAACGTAAGGTTTAGACGGCGTTTATAATACCGGCCCTAAAAGAAAAAAAGTTTAAAACAGAAATAAGTAACCAAATTTCTTCATAAAATACCTTTTACTCAACTGATGAATTGTTAATGCTTGTAAATTAATCTATTTACTATGCAGGCCTACTGTATATTTTGTGCTTTTTGACATGTTCCACATCTCAAAGCTACAAAGCTATGGAATACAATAAATGAAATTAAATGAAAAAGTTCAGCGATCGTTGAGTTCAATGATGGTCTACAACCAGAGTAATTGGAGCACGCTTCCGAGTAACAGCGAGTAGCCTGTAGCCTAGCTAGATAGCTTACCAGGAGCAAGCGGGACTAAACTGTGGGTGTACTATGTATTGTACATTAGTGTTTTTGTCATGTAATTGATGTCGAAATCCAACCTCCCCATTAGCCGAAAAATGTGTATGAGTGAGGAGGATCCTGTGCTAGGAAACAGTTACTTTTCATGTGAAGTATTGCATGTATAATACGCTGTTTTCTAATAAAATTATACCTATATTGCAAAACAATTTTATTTTGACATTTCGACGGATATAAAAGTTTCAATGTGTAGCCTATGTGATACGGAAAAGTAGCTCTATTATTAACTTCCGTTTGTAAGTATATGAACTACACTTTCATGTCGTTTTAGTTATTTTTATTAGTATGCATTGCTATAAACTTTCGTTCTCCTGATGTCATATGAAAACTGTGTTTGCAAAATGAAACATTCATTTTGATAATCCTAGTAAAAAATAGCGCAAAATCACAATTTATGCCAAATGATCTTTAAAGATTCTACTTTAATGTTATACGAAATGAAAATAGAAATCATTGACATCTTGCATAAAATAAATTGTGAGATATTCGCGGAAATAAGCGCTTATAACTTCGCCGATAGGAAAAAGCTAGATTTGATCTTTCAGTCTGTCTATGTACAGTGATGTCTTTTATGGAAAAATATAACATAGTTTGAATACATTATAGAAACTATAAATTTACGTAGTTTAATCAAGATGGTTATGTAATTTTTAAGTTATGGATCCTTCGTCTATTTTGTTGGTTCATTTATTATCGTCTGCTTGAAATAACACACAATGGACCTTCTAAATCTTTAATAATTGCAGCACAATTTTTGCAGAGATATAAAATCTCGGCATACAGTTGAGAAATTCTATTTCTTCTTGACAGGATGGCCATTAGTTATTGGAATTTATGCATGAAATAACAAAGCTTGAAGTATTTGATTTTTTCTTTTATTTCTAAATATACGAAACCAGGAAATTATGTCCGAGTTCAATTGTATTTTATTGTTTCTATAACAGAAATGCTGTGGCAAAGATGAATTGGTTTTAACAGACCGAAACCGGGAAATGATGAAGGAGTGCGAACCTGAAGGGAGTAAGTATTCTCTGCTCTCAATAATATTTTAATCGAGTAAAGTTAAAGCAACATATATGCTTATAACTCTTGAAATATTACTGACATATTTTGAAAACATTTTACATATTAAAGTGTATATTTTTTAATAAATAGAAATGTGAAAGAAAATGAGTTACAGTAATAATGCTTGACATCAGATTCTGGATACTCACTTTTGTTAATTTTACATTGTATTAAGTAAGGATTCTTACAATTCAGGAAATTATTGCTATTGCTTTTTGCTTCTTCCAATACTATCAGAAAAATTCTAATACCACTATCAACACCATTACAACTAATATACAACCAACAACATTACAAGTAATATTAACAACGATATTAAAATTATGACTATCAGCAATATCACAACTAATAACACTGCCAACAACATTACAACTAATATACAACCAACAACATTACAAGTAATATTACCAACAACATTACGATTAATACTATCAGCAATATGAAAACTAATATCACTGCCAGCAACATTACAAGTAATATATAACCAACAACATTACAAATAATATTACCAGCAACATTACAATTAATACTATCAGCAATATGAAAACTAATATCACTGCCAGCAACATTACAACTAATATATAACCAACAACATTACAAATAATATTACCAGTAACATTACAATTAATACTATCAGCAATATGAAAACTAATATCACTGCCAGCAACATTACAACTAATATATAACCAACAACCTTACAAATAATATTACCAGTAACATTACAATTAATACTATCAGCAATATTACAATTAATAGTATTAGCAATACTACTACCAACAATATTACAAATAATATACAACCAGCAACATTACAACTAATACAACCAGCAACCAGGGTTTTTTCTAGTGTGCAGTTATACACAATTTGTGCAATAATAAATCAATATGTGCAGTAATAAAAGTTAAAAGACAACAAAAGATACCAAGTTAAAGCAATAGGCTTGTATTAATGAAAATTTGCATTGTAGGTATAAGTTACACACAGTTACAATGAAGAAACATCTCTGTCTGTGCTCGCTATCCACTTGATTTTAAAAAAACAGTTATTTTCACTACCCATCTCAAATTTAACGATTGTCGTCGATTGTTGCCCCTATTACTTCCGGAGTCTAACGTCAGACTCTGACGTATCATCCGCAAGTTCAACAACAACAACAACAACAATAATAATAATAATAATAATAATAATAATAATAATAATAACAACATTCCTGTAAATTTCGTTCCGATTTGTGCAGTAATAAAAATTGCTTAAGGACACTCTGTCAGCAACATTACAAGTAATATAATCAGCAACATTACAAGTAATATTAGCAACAACATTACAACTAATGCTATCAGCAATATTACAACTAATGTTACTATTACTATTGGAGCTTCTACAGCTCTTATTACTACTGCTATTGTTGCTCATATTACAACTACTACTGCTACTCACCAACAATATTATTACTGATTCTAATACTGTTACTGCTACTACTTATAATGCTATTACTACACTCAGGGACAAAAAAAACCGGACACTTCTATATTTGCTTGTATTTTGTTGCCAATTATTTCAAAATGAAACAAAACGCATTTAAACAAAAGAATGTTCCATTTAGCACCTTATACGACAACATTTGAAAAAAATAAAAATATCTGATGAGAAAATTTACAAAAAATTACAAAGGGCGTATAACCATGGCATCGTTTGGTCTAACTGTTTTTTCATTTTATGGTGCCTTAAACATTAAAAACTTTTTTTAATAACGGGTATTACCCCCTCTGGCTCAAATAACTGCATCCATACGTCTTGGCATGCTCTCAATTTGGTTAGCAATGTCTTCTTGAGGAATAAGTTCCCATTTTTCGCCAAGTGCTCGCCTCAACTCTTGTAACGATTCTGGTCTCGGTGTCTATTCTTAAGACGCTGTCCCAGCATGTCCCACACGTGTTCAATTGGGTTCATGTCTGGACTCCTTGCTGGCCATGGAAGAACATGGATTCCCACTTCTTGGAGATAATCTCTGACCGCATGGGCAATATGCGGCCGTGCATTATCATGCATTAAAACAAAATTATCGCCTACAAATTGGCCAAATGGCACAACATGATCAGTCAAACATTCATTTATATACATATCAGCTGTTAGTCTTCCATTTTCAACAAAAACCAACTCTTTACGAGCATCCGTACACACTCCTGCCCAAACCATCACTCCACCACCTCCATACGGCACATTTTCGGTAATGCAACACTGTGAAAATCGTTCTCCCCTCCTTCTCCAAACTCTTTCACGTCCATCAGGTGAGCACAGATTGAAACGGGACTCATCGGTGAACAGAACACAGCTCCACTGTCCATTTCTCCAATCGCTGTGATGATTTGCAAAACGCAGTCGTTCAACTCGATGCATCCTGAGAAGTCTGGGACCAGTTGCAGGTCTACTTGATATCAGTCCACTTGCTTTCAACCTCCTTCTAACTGTTTTGGCCGAAATTGGGCGTCCATGCATGTTAACAAATTGCTGGGCTACACTAGTAGCTGGCAGGTTGCGCTCCCTAAGAACTCTCAACACCATATACCTGTCTTCATTTGGATTTCTAGCTCTTGACGACCCGAACCTGGTCTTCTGGTATATTCTAGGGTCTCTCTATACTGTTTTATGGCATCATAGGTTGAGCTTCTAGCCATATTCATAACATTTGCAATGTAACATACATTGCGTCCATCATCGTAAAGGGCTACAGCTCGAGCCACATCTTCAGGTAGCATTTTGTTTTAAGACAAATGCTACAACCCCACTTAAACTCAGAAAATGTAAAAATAAAGAAATAACGAATGATAACGATAATGAAGCACAAAATGGTTGAGACAAAATTGTTATAGCTGAGCCTCCGAAAGCAAAATTGGAATATTTGGTTGTAATGGCTTGTTTATAAAACAAAAAACAATCAACAATGTATACACGTCTCCATAACAACAGATGGCTACCATAACATTGTATCAGAAGGTAATATTTTGCAAAATACCAGCAAATATTAAAGTGTCCGGTTTTTTTTGTCCCTGAGTGTACTAGTACTACTAGTCTACTACTAACTACAACTAATATTAACACTAGTACTAGTTGTGCTGTCCCTACTACTGCCGCTATCATAAAATATTTCGACCAGATATAAATACCAATATCACTTCTAGAACCACCACTTTTAGTATTCAGTACTATCACCATAACTTTACCGCTTTTAAACACATTACTGTTATTCCTATTACCATTACAGTATTATGAAGTACTACATAGTAATAATAAGATATTTAGTGGCTGCAGGGCAGAGTAAATTCATAATATTAATTAGAGTTTCTTTTCAGTGAATGATGACCATTTCACGAATAATGGAGCTTCTGCAGTAAGTATCATTTATATATCAGCTTTTCCTTCTGTGCTTAGTCTATTCCGCACGCATTTTAGATTTATGGAAAGAGTGTAATAGAAAGTAATTCAATATTAAATATTTGCTTGCAATTCACAGTAACTTCTAAATACCATGTTTGTATAGAAAAGAAATTGTCCTAAATATTATCACTCGAATGATATCCCTTGTGGTTGTTGCTTGACAAAGAAAGCTGTCACGAATGACTGAAGCTTTACATATTTTCAATAATTTTAATTATTTGACTTTCGTAAATGTATAAGTAATATTACAGCTGATTGTATATTCCTTGAATTACATTAAAATAATAATAAAAATAATTAAAATTCATCTTCTTCAGACGTAAAATGTGTAATTCAAATTAAACGAATTTTGAGGGATTACAAAGCATTAAATTGTGCATTCCATGAAATGAAAGTTTTTATATCATGGGTGTAGAGTATATGCTTTGGTTTCTGTATATCTTTAGAGTATAATAAAATAAATGTTAACTTAGTAGCTCCAAACCGCATAAAATATACCAGTATAATTTATTATTAGAAAATATTCTTACATTTAAGATATTGAATTTCACACATAGAAAAATATACTGACGATATCATAAATTTTGTTTCAGTGCTGGATGGAATGCATGGCTAACAAAGAGGGATTGGTAAGTACGATATTATGAAGCATGTACATATTTCCTTTGGATTTTTCTTCTTGTATATTTTTTTGTAAATTTTATTGGGTTGATGCAAAATTTCGTAGCGTTTGTTCGCTGTCACAGATGTTTTTATTTGAGATGAATTGAAGACAGAAATTAATTAGTAATATATTATATTCTCCTACACTATCCATGATTCTCTACCAACGTTGGGGTAGTTTTTCGACTTCGCGTCTGAAGAAATCTGCTGATTTAGAATTAAAGAAGTCTTCAAGCCAAGTTTTCAACGTATTTTCGTCATCAAAGGAGTTCTCTTGAAGATTGTTGGATAGAGAACGGAAAAGGTAGAAATCTGAGGGCGTAAGATTGGAAGAATATGGGGGATGTGGAATCACCTTCCAACCAACCTCCTGAATAGCTCCTTGCGTCATGTTAGAGGAGTGCAGATGTGTATTATCGTGTCACAGCAGCACTTGATGCAGTCTTCCCTGTCGTTTTTCTTTAATTTCAACCGTAAGGCTCTGAGTTGTTGGCAATAAATGTCAGCAGTTATGGTTACATTCCTGGGAAGCAATTCGTAATACACGACGCCTTCATTATTCCTCGAGACGCATAACATCTTCTTCTGTAGATGGACACTATCTTTTCTACGGAGTGTTGTATGTTGAAACGACAGAATCAATTCCTTGCAGTTCTTTCTCCAATGGCATTCTCCCCTACACGCACAAATGTTTTTATGCTCGACCATGCCGAAATGTACTAATTATACACCTGGTAGCAGTCCTTTAATGCATGTCATTAAAGTACACCTACTTATTAAAGTACAGGTCTTCAGCCAATGATAACTCAGCTTACATGTGTTCAGCCAATGACAAGTCAGCTTTGTACCGTTATAAAACCGCAAGTATCGATTAGTCTCGGATATGCAATCGAAAGAGAATTAGCGAAAAGTCACGGAGGCTGGAAATCCAATACTGTCGCAGAAGGTTATGTTCTGTTACTATAATAATTAGCGTTAATTGTAAATAATGTTCAAATAAATTCAATTTGTCATCTCGTTTTTCAATGTCGAATTCAATAATCAAAGTTATAATATTATAATATTATCAAGTTTAACGGGACTACGTCAAGGTCAATGACATTATTGTTCCTCGGAAAAAATCAATACTTTCGCGTCTGCGCACATTTCACAATTCACGACCTAGAACAAGGTCACTTCCAATCTTGTCAGATACCTACAAATAAAATGTATACATCTGAATACCGGTAGGCTAATTTCAAGTTAGAAATATGGTCGAGCATAAAAAGTCGTATGAAACTCGCGTATAATGGTAATTAAGAAGCTCGTATGAAAATTATGAAACTCGCTTGCGCTCGTTTCATAAATATCCATACTCGATTCTTAATTACTATCATTATAGGCTCGTTGCATAATGTACTACAATCTGCTTCCGCTACCTTTTCTTCGCCATTAAACTCAAACAAGGAACTGTCGAAAGTGTTTTTTTTTTTCAGTTGTCACTCCATCTTCTTTAACCCACAAATAGAACAAACTGTCTTCAAATCCATAAAATTCAAGGCATATTTACAAGCACAACACTGCAAATAACAAATGACAACGATAAACAATCTCCTAACAACGCAGTGTTGTGTTGGCGAACAAAAACTCTACCAACTTATGCATTTGGAGTGAGCGCAATTATGTGCAATGGTATTAGCAAAAATGAAGGGGTGAGAATGAGATAGTCCAAAGCCACATTTTTAACAAAAATGTTTTTTTTTTTTTTCTGCGAGTTCATTTCTTAGACATATGGGAAAGCTACTAGTAAAATATTACAAAAATTACTCAACTAATGACGTTAGTATACGCCAAATAAATTATGATACCGCACCTAGCATTGGACTCTAAACCTTTAACACGTTCTCCTGTAAAATTGTATCTGTGTGGCTTAGGACTGTATCATTCTCACCCCTTCATATATTAAAGTTCTTAGGAACATAGTTTTTGAATATACGAGGAAAGCGAAAGAAGAAAGTAAAAGAGTTAGAATAAATGCTATTTTAACGTAAGTGTGTATTAAATGCAAGTATACTTACTTATTCATGTACTAAACTGTGTGATTATAGGTGAATGAAAGCTAAATAACGAAGGCAAAGGCTGTCATTCAACATTGTAACATACTGCAACCAAATGAATAAATACATACATAAGTAACCTAAACAAACTAACAAAACTGTGCAGCTGTATAAGCAATTAAAACAGCGACTAAGTAATTAAGTAGGCAACTAAGCAGTTAATTGAGCAACCAAGCAGCTAAGTAACTAAGTAATAACTGCATGAAGTACCTAGGTATACAACTAGTAAGTAACTAATTCTAAGTATCTAAATAAATAAATAAGAAATAAATCGATAATGAATACACAAATAAATAACCTAAACAAACTAACTAAACTGTGCAGCTATGTAAGCAACTAAGAAAGCGACACTAAGTAACTAAGTAGGCAACTAAGCAGTTAATTGAGCAACCAAGCAGCTAAGTAACTAAGTAATAACTGCATTAAGTACCTAGGTATATAACTAGTAAGTAACTAATTCTAAGTATCTAAGTAAATAATTAAGAAATAAATAGATAATGAATACACAAATTAATAACCTAAACAAACTAACTAAACTGTGCAGCTATGTAAGCAACTGAGAAAGCGACACTAAGTAACTAAGTAGGCAACTAAGCAGTTAATTGAGCAACCAAGCAGCTAAGTAACTAACTAAACAACAAAGTAATAACTGCACTAAGTACCTAGGTATATAACTAGTAAGTAACTAATTCTAAGTATCTAAATAAATAAATAAGAAATAAATCGATAATGAATACACAAATAAATAACCTAAACAAACAAACTAAACTGCGCAGCTATGTAAGCAACTAAGAAAGCGACACTAAGTAACTAATTAGGCAACTAAACAGTTAATTGAGCAACCAAGCAGCTAAGTAACTAACTAAGCAACGAAGTAATAACTATAATAAATATATAGTTCTAAGTAAATAAAAAAATTCCATGTTCTTGTGTTTCAAAATCCACACAGTTTGTAAATTTATGGCATAATACACAAATACACCTAAACACAAATGGTTCAACATTTCGCTCGCTGTGATCTTGCTTGTAATTAAAAAATAGAAAAAAGAACATGATTATTAACCGATTTCAATTTTAACAGCTTGACTCCGACGGATATGTGATGAAGGAGAATTTCTTGAATATTTATTTCAAGCACTACACCGATTCATCCCTAAAAGAGGCCACGGAGAAAGCTATCCATAAGTGCTTGGATGCATCAAACAACAAAGCCAAAGGTAATTGGTATGTAGGTCTTGTGTCTCTAAAACACATTCCAAGATGGTGCAGCTGTGAGTCTAAAGGATTCATACATTTCTACACACTACAATGATGATAATGTGGCACTTTTCAAATACGATTCAAGGTGGTGCAGATATAAGTTCTAAGAGCTTGCAGATTTATATTCTCTACAATGAGGAGATCGTACTCGTATCTGTGAAGTACCGACGTTCCTAAATTTTTGTCGTAGGCTATGGGATCATAAAGTTTTACAAACAACAAAGGTAGGATAGTACGAGTATGAGTGAGTTGTGATGGAAAACATGAAAAATATATCATAAGGGCCCATAAATATCTTAAAGAAGAAGATAGGTGAAATTTTGATCCTGTTTCAAGTAAAGAGGAAAATATATATATATATATATATATATATATATATATATATATATATATATTGCAAAGAAACCTTTCATGTTGGCCAAATTTTATCAACTAGAGGTTTTGATTTATCTAGAGAAAATTAAAATTCGAGTGGGATTTAATTGGGTATTACACGATTAGAAGAAAGTATATAAAGATTAGAGAAATAAAGTACTCTAATACAATAAAATATTAATTGACTTACTAAAATTCTATTTCACTAATGTTAGCTTCACCAAAACGTTTGAACGGAGCCGCCATTTTCAGTCACTATCTATGCGGGAAACAAATGATGATCGCAAAGCATGTTTTATAGTACCGTAAAGAATTTGCAGTTTGAAATGTTGGAAAACAAATAAAAGCTAAGGAAGTGATAAAAATAAACAAATGCTAGGGAAATGATAAAATTGTAGCGATAAACAGCCCTGATTGGTTGAAACACGTCCTTTCGTATAGTTTTATTGTCATAAGTAGTAGTATGACGTAGTAAAAGTGTAATAGTCAACATAATCTTCTTCAAAATTCATGCTTGAGTTATATTTCACCATTAGAAACAGGTTTTCATGACAGAAAATCAACATTATATAATTAGTTTTTCACGCTTTAATTTGTACTGCATTTACCCACATTCGAATACCATAGACTCCAACAAATTTCATGCTAGGGAGTTGAACTTTTTACTGCTTATTTTGAAAAGTATGGTTAAAACTGTAAGAGTCTTTTTTTTTTTTTTTTGATAAGGTAAAAATTTTTAAAATTAAAAAATATATATAGTATCCGGACACTGAAAACATTAATATTTTTAAACTGATGGTTAGGTTATATGCATATTAAAGGTGATGTACAATTTTTTTCAGGCCCGTAACTTATATTTTGTTGGAGTCGATATAGGCCTACATTTTTAAAAAGTAATGTTTATTGTAAATATCATAAATTATTAAACTGATACTAATGAAACTTGGGATATTAATACTAATAACAGATATAGTCATTGATTACACAATATTCAATAGAAGACGGCGAGATTCTCTAATAAGATATATATATATATATATATATATATATATATATATATATATATATATCTTATATTATTGAATCAATGGATAATTCTTCTTATGTTAAGATGTGCCTCACTCCTTTATTTCAGAACTTGGACCAGAAGAGATGGACGGAAAGAAATGTAACAGGGCAGCCTTCATCTCTACTTTATGTGTGCGGCATAAAGTTGAAGGGGTGAGTGTTAATAGACTTGTTGATTTTTTACATTTAAATTCAATTTGTAAATGTAATTTCCAAACTTAGAAATAAATTTATCATAATATATTCGCTTTAATTTTGCGGTAATATTCTTAATAAAATTGAAGTTCTGTTGCGGATGTTTGTCGATCCTGCAATATAATATTGTACGAGTAGGGGAGAGTCGGGTAGTATCGGACATCGGGTAATATCGGACAGTGAGTTTCTTTCATCTACCACACGATGATAGTACTTGATTTACATGGTTACGTTTCTGTGATGTCGCATAGAGAAACGTAACCATATCATTCAGGTACTACTATCTGGTGGTAGATGAAAGAAACGCACTGTCCGATATTACCCGACGTCCGATACTACCCGACTCTCCCCTATTCTATGTATTCATATATACACCTCATTTCATTAATTTCTACTCTTAGCACACAATTTCTGTACAAAGTAGTACTTCTTTCTCACTCTTAAGGAATTTTAGCCTGGAAGGATGATTTATGAGACTATCGAACCCTACCCTATTCTATCCTAATCTACTGTATGCTATCCTCTTCTATCCTGTTCTATTCTATTCTACCTTACTCTATGCTATCCTATCCTATTTTACCTTATTCTATCTTAGTCTGCCCTATCTTATGCTACACTACCTACTATAACCTATCATACCCTATCCTATTGTACCCTTCCTCCACCATACCCTATTCTCGCCACCCTATCCTACTATACCCTATCCAACCCAACCCTTCCCTTCCCTATCCTACCCTATTTTATCCTACTCTACTCTAGCCGATCCTATTCTCTCCTATTCCATCCCACCCTACCCCATCCTATCCTACTTTATCATATCATATCACATAATATACTATCCTACCCTACCCTATCCCATCCCATCGCATTCTTTGTTATCCTATGCTATCCTGCCCCACCCTATACTGTTCCATGCAATATAGGCCTATGTTTTCCTTTCACAATAAAGCCCATTTCTGACTAATAATTTCTTTCTGAAACCAGATTATATCCCATAAAATATTATCACTTGGGGGAATTGAAAATTCGTTATGCCCTTCAGTTGGTTTATGATTAAATTTTGTTACTTAACTCAATTTTATACATATCTAAGAAACTGTAATACCAATTCATAGGGTTTTTCAGAAGTGAGAAGTAACTTTAATTGCTCATATTTTCTACATCACCTTAAAAATTCTGGCAATGGGGGACTTGAAGGATATCATTTTCAAATTACATTACATGCAAATGGAGGACTATATTTTATATTTTCATATAATAAAATTTAATTTAATACATTATCTACAGCTTAATTTCACTGTTCAAAAACCTCCCGTTTCTTTGGTCTACCCTGTATTTATAAATATCATTATCGTTTACTTTCTTGTATGTAAGATTATTTATTCACTGTTTGCACGTATAATTTGTGTTACAGGAGTGTCCTGCTGAAGAAAGGATTGAAAGTAAGTATTCATCGTTACCGTGTCTATTTGAAATGAATTATTTTATTGTTGAGTTAATATTGATATGTATTCTCTGGTAAAATTACAGGCGATACTTGCACAGAGTTCCGTAAGCACATAGAAGAGTGGTACCAGAGGACGGAGGTGTAAATGGTGGAAATCTGCTGTTTGTGCTCCAGATATGTTAGTACAGTTGTAATTTATTTATCAAGGGAAAATTTATAATAGGCTATACTTTTATGCCAAAATGCTTGTATGGAATTTGAGAAAATTAAAGTTGTTCCCCTTGAAAATCCCTTGTTCATTTAATTCTTCGTCAGTGATGGATTTCAGGCAACCACGAGAGCCGAAAGTTCGTAAAAGCTATTATACAATCCGTCACTGAGCAGTACTTATCTGCCTGCCTACTAGCCTCGGCCGGAGTAGGTGGAGTGAGGAGTTAAGGGGAAATCTGCAGTGACTCAATCGACTTATTTGTGCCCAGGCCTGGTATAGAGGCTTAAATTATTTCTTAGGACAACATCGTACACTAACACTATTTTTACTTAACATCCATTCTTAAGAAGACTACTGATGAGCGATGTTGTAAAAACTTTATTTTCTCGCTAACAAAATGTAAGAAGGAAATAAGTAGGGGAGAGTCGGGTAGTATCGGACATCGGGTAATATCGGACAGTGCGTTTCTTTCATCTACCACCATATGGTAGTACCTGAATGACATGGTTACGTTTCTCTATGCGACATCACAGAAACGTAACCATGTCAATTAGGTATTATCATTGTGTGGTAGATGAAAGAAACTCACTGTCCGATATTACCCTATGTCCGATACTACCCGACTCTCCCCTAATTCTGGGAAAAAGAGGATTCTTTAAGAATTACACGTTTACAGCGTCCCTAATCCCGGAAAAGCTATTTTGAGCGTGCTGTCTATGTACAGTGATTTCTTTTGAATAATTGGAATAATTTCATTCACATTCAGTAAGAATCTTACTTGCAAATGGTTTTTAGAGAAACCGAAGGTTTATTGCCGCCCTTACATAACCCCGCCATCGGTCCCTATCCTGAACAAGATTAGGCCTAATCCAGTTCCTAGCATCATATTCCACCTCTCTTAAATCCATTTTAATATTATCCTTCCCATCTACGTCTCGGCCTCTCCAAAAGTCTGTTTCCCTCCGGTCTCCCAACTAACACTCTGTATGCATTTCTGTATGCATGAGCGCCTACCTTAAACTTCTGTTCCTCTCTAAAAGTGAGAGTCAAAGTTCCACAACCATACAGAACAATCGGTAATGTAACTGTTTTATAAACTCTAACTTTCAGCTTTTTTGAAAGCAGACTGGATGACAAAAGCTTCTCAACCGAATTTCCATTTCGTACTATATTTTGGTCACGAGACATAATCATATACTTTGTTCTTTTCGGTATTTACTTCCAAACCTGTATCTTTACTTGCTTCGACTAACAATATCTACGAGTCAATTTATCAGGGAATGATATATATGAAATGTAATAATTTTAGTACTAGTCTGTCTGTGTACAGCGGTTTCTACTAAACCTTTATTGTATCAAGGAAAAGGCCTAGACAGATTTGTTTCTTTTCATAGGTACCAAGAATTATATAAATAATCCTATCTAATTGTTGCGGACAGAAATGCATTTTTCTGAATCCAAATTGAGTATTTGGTAACAAAAATAAATAAAGAAATAACATCAGATTTCTAATGATGGGTAGTTTGATATCATGGTCTATGAAGAAAGAGGTTGCTATGACAACAATGATATATTAAATATTGTAACGTTGGCAAATCGCTTCATAATATTAACTTTATGATAAGTTACATGTTATGCCTTCTTAATAGAAATCATGACGTTTTAGTTGTCACGGTTATATTTTTGTGCGAGATCGTGCGTATTTCCTTGGTATCCTTACAAAACCAATCCGCGGAAAATGTAAAATTCCACATTCAGTATTCCCAACCTAACACACATAATAATTTCCCTCTTCTTACCGCTTAAGCGCGACATTCATTTTACTGCTTTAGGCTTTTAACATATTATTTTTAGAGACGTTCAATATAGTAATAATTATAAATTAGAAACTTACCACTGCAATTTCACCTAAATTGCACTGTTAATTATTGTTTTTAAATATTTGCAAAAATTAAGTAAACTATACAACTCCACTAAAGTTACTGCATTCGTGATGCAAGTAACATTAAAGAAGCCGTGAAAAAATCAACAAGATTCCAGATGCCGATGTTATTACTGCAATATGTTATATAAATAATATTGTTAAAATATTAAAATGAAAAATAAATCATTACATAACCTTACCGTTTGTTTTTAAGTTCGCATTTATAGACTGAGGAAAAAAAAAAGACAGACGTATATCACGGCCTGCTGGAGTATAGTAAACACAGAAAATATTTTAAAGCAACAATGTTGAAAATAGGTATTTTTGTTTTGCAAATTTGCCGTCATTGAACAGAAACCAAGATGGAGAATTCATTGCAACTAATTAGAAATTCCTCTTTCAGGTATGTAATAAACGATCTTCGCACAAAATAATGTACGATACACGAGCGGTATGTTTTCTTTCAATTCTCGGAAATTAAAAAAGTTCAACTACGTTTCGCTTTATCAAACTTTTCTTCAAACATGAAAATTTCAACATACAGCTCTTGTAACGCATATTACTATTACGGCATTAACACGATAATGTGGCATATTATGCACGATTTTCACTAACGATGAAGACTGTTTATAATGCTGACGCACAAAAAATTGTTATATAGATTAAAGGCTCATTTATACGGAACATTTAAATAATTTTCTGGAAGAAGGTCTACTACATTTAATTCACCGTATGTGTTCATGCATGACGGGGTACCGCCTCATTTTTCTCTTGCTGCTACAACGATTCTAAGTCAGCGATTTACAAATAAATAGATAGATCGTGAAGGACGACATCATACCTTTTCTAAATTATGGTTTATTTAACGACGCTCGCAACTGCAGAGGTTATATCAGCGTCGCCGGTGTGCCGGAATTTTGTCCCGCAGGAGTTCTTTTACATGCCAGTAAATCTACTGACATGAGCCTGTCGCATTTAAGCACACTTAAATGCCATCGACCTGGGCCAGGATCGAACCTGCAACCTCGAGCACAGAAAGCAAGCGCTATACCGACTACGCTACCGAGGCCGACCTGGCCTTTTCGTTCCCCTGACCTCAATCCATTAAAAATTTACTTGCGGCAACATTTAAAAGCAACTGTGTATACAAAACTTATTGAGAAATTCTTCGCCAGTGTTGAAGAAGGACGTCAGCAAATAAACAGAAACCAGAAATATGAGAGAGAGTAAGACAGTAGGTAGATGATGAGGCACTTAGAAGTTTGCATTATAATTCGTGGTGGCCATGTTGAGCGCCATGTGTAGAATTGTGCATGGACTTTGCAAACAAAGGTATAAAAATGAAGTTGTAAGAAGCAAACGTGTATGAACCAAAAAATAATTGTAATTAAAAAAAAACGAAGTGAATTCATTCATAGTTTTCTGCCCAAGAGCACATCTTTCTCTACAAACTCAGCACACTCCAATCTTTCCTATTCTCTGCCTTCCTCTTGTGTTAGTCTTCACATACGATCTATATACCTTAATGACGTCTATCATCTGATATCTTCTTCTGCTCCCAACTTTTCTCCCGTTGACTATTCATTCCACTGCATCCTTCAGTAGGCAGTTTCTTCTCAGCCAGTGACCCAACCAATTCCTTTTCCTCTCCCTGATCAGTGCCAGCATTATTCTCTCTTCAGCCACTCTTTACAACACAGCTTCATTTCTTATTCTCTCTGTCCATTTCACGCGCACAATTCTTCTCCATATCCACATTTCACATGCTTCTAGTCGCTTCTCTTCACTTCTTCGTAATGTCCATGTTTCTGCCCCATATAATGCCACACTCCACACAAAGCATTTCACTAGTTTCTTCGTTAATTCTTTCTCCAGAGTAGAAGATACTCCTTTTTCTATTAAAACTTCCTTGGCCACTGCTATCATCATTTTGACTTCCTGTCAGCAGCTCATGTTACTGCTTATAGTCTGAAGCTGACCACTTGTTTTACTGCTTCAGTTAGAATTCGCACGTTCACCTTCTTTATTTTTCTTCCGATAACCATGGCCTTCGTCTTATTTGCATTTATCTTCATCCCATACTGCTCACAGTTGTCATTTAGTCCCATTTGAATAAATATTTACATGCACTTTTTTTACCTGTTTTTAGGTTTTCTATTTTCTCTGAATGTTTCCCTTACATTAGTTAACATTCTATATAGGACATGTCTAAGAGCACGACACGGATCTGCACCTCGAAAAGTGTAGCTACATATAGTATGTTGATTCAAGACGAAAGTCAGGCAGTTATGTGAGGTTGCAAAGAACATTAATAGTGATGTAGAGCAGTGGAATTTAATCTACGCTACGCGTACCCCCAGGGTGTATGAGAGGTTGTCGTAAGAGGTACGCATCTCTTTGACATATTTAATATGTTGCGCTTGTTGATAATTCTTGCAGTTTATATATTTTCTTTTACAATATTAACTCTTGTTTTTCCTTCCTTCAGTAAAATTTTACATAATTCATGACTGTTATTATTGCATCTATAACTATTTTATAATAATAATAATAATAATAATAATAATAATAATAATAATAATCGTCACAATATTTTATTTTGCATATAACATCAAACATAGTCATTTGTTACTTCTTATACAATTGCAATGTAGTTTGTGGGTAAGATAGAATACCATTGCTGTAGACGATATGTAGATCTTGATTTTATTAGCAGCTGAAAAACTCAGAAGTCTTTTTATCCTAGTTTAATGAGTAGATTATTATCGTCGAAAGACCGAAGAAGGATAATGAACGTTTTGTACTAGCAATCGCAGTTGGGGAAATATAAAAATCACATGATTATAACACATTAAGTTGAGGCTTTTTCAGCGAGAGTCAACTTCGGTTTGTTTCCGTATTTATGCAAATGAATGCGATGCGTCCGGGGGCTGCATGATGTTCCATTCAAATAATTACATGCCATAAAAATCTGGAAAATTGTTTACCTCGATGAGTGTCACACAGAAAATATATTTCCTCCTAGAAATTACCTATATTTATTATTATTATTATTATTATTATTATTATTATTATTATTTGCTTATTATATTATTATTATTATTATTATTATTATTATTATTATTATTATTATTATTATTATTATTATTATTATTTGCAGCAGAGTTCGAATAGATCAGTTTCTGTCAGATGCGTTTCCAATTCACTGTGGGCTAAAGCAAGGAGATGCACTATCACCTTTACTTTTTAACTTCGCTCTAGAGTATGCCATTATGAAAGTTCAGGATAACAGAGAGGGTTTGGAATTGAACGGGTTACATCAGCTGCTTGTCTATGCGGATGACGTTAATATGTTAGGAGAAAATCCACAAACGATTAGGGAAAATACGGGAATTTTACTGGAAGCAAGTAAAGAGATAGGTTTGGAAGTAAATCTCGAAAAGACAAAGTATATGATTATGTCTCGTGACGAGAATATTGTACGAAATGGAAATATAAAAATTGGAAATTTATCTTTTGAAGAGGTCGAGAAGTTCAAATATCTGGAAGCAACAGTAACAAACATAAATGATACCCGGGAGGAATTAAACACAGAATAAATATGGGATGAGGTCAGAAGGAGTATGACTAGAAGAGATCTTACTATAGAAGTTGCTGAAGATGGAAATTTGTGGCGGAGCAAAATTTTTACTAAAATCCTTTCTGTCTACAGAATACTTTAATATATCTAAGAATTTTACTGAATGATTTTGATTATCAGTCCGGTTGTCGCTCTGTTAAAGTTCATGAGTTATTTTTGTACTAGCCTCTAGCTAAACCGCATTATCTGGAAGGCGGGGAACTGCATTATAAGTTTATAAAATAACACAAAATTTGTCTTAAAAATTGGAAATAAAGCAAGTTAAAATCAATGTTTCTCTAACTTAGGAATCAAACCGGATTGTGATCATTCTCTAGTACTGTTTAATCTATACATGAATGAAATAATAAAAATGGAATGAAGAAATAAATAAAAGAAAAATGCAAATTACTTGAAAACATTACTATGTGCTAATGACCAGATAATAGCAGCAAGTACACAAGACGAACTGCAAGGGAGTATTTTAAAATTACGTAAGATATTCCAACATTACAATTTTAAATAATTATTCATTGAAAAAATCGAGTTTACGGTTTTCCACGGCAAACAGGAAATTAGATTCAAAATAAAAAGAGAAAACAAAATCATCGAACAAGTAAATTATTTTAATTACCTAGGATGTGACATCTCATGTGATTATAACAGTGGTATAATGAATAAGATAGTAAAATTTCAAGGAATATGTGGAACAATGAAACGATCGCTAAATGACAAAGCAACAAAATAAATGCAATGTAAATTCTATAAAAAAAGACATTAGTACAGTAGAATTCCTGTTATCCGGCACCAAAGGGACCAGACTAGTTCCAGATACGAGATTTTGCTGGATAATTGAATAAATACCCGATATATACAAAGAAGAAGTTCATATTTCATGGTGCCAAATGTTGAAACTGCACCCATGTGAACCTTATTTGTCTATCACTTGCTCATAACTGAATAAACATAAGAACTGTGTGGATTTTCTTTATTAAAACGCATCACACAATACAAATAATACCCTAATTCCAGGTTCGAATATTCACTGAAAATTAAGATTCGTGCGATTTTCGTAATGTGGCGATCAGAACATAACTAAATAAAGTGTGTGGATTTTTTTTTATGAGAACACATCACACAACACACGATAATACAGTAATTTTAGGTTTGAATATTTACTGAAAATTAAAGTTCGTGTGAACTTCTTAATGTGGCAACACTAATGGCCTGAACATTACTAAATAAACATAAAAACTGTGTGGATTTTCTTTATTAAAACACACCACACAACACAAATAATACACTAATTTTAGGTTTGAATATTCACTGCAAATTAAAGTTCGTGTGAACTTCTTAATGTGGCAACACTAATGGCCTGAACATTACTAAATAAACAAAAAAACTGTGTGGATTTTCTTTATTAAAACACACCACACAACACAAATAATACACTAATTTTAGGTTTGAATATTCACTGCAAATTAAAGTTCGTGTGAACTTCTTAATGTGGCAACACTAATGGCCTGAACATAACTAAATAAACATAAAAACTGTGTGGATTTTCTTTATTAAAACACAACACACAACACAAATAATACACTAATTTTAGGTTTGAATATTCACTGCAAATTAAATTTCGTGTGAACTTCTTAATGTGGCAACACTAATGGCCTGAACATAACTAAACATAAAAACTGTGTGGATTTTCTATATTAAAACACATCACACAACACAAATAATACACTAATTTTAGGTTTGAATAGTCACTGAAAATGAAAGTTCGTGCAAACTACCTAATGTGGCAAAACTGATGGTCCAGACTGTGGCAATGTGGCAGATTCAAAATTTTGTTTTGGCTCAGTCAAAAGTGCCGTTGTTTTGGTATTGCCGGTTATTTGGGTGCCGGTTACGAGGGGTTTTACTGCAGTACCAGTACTACTTTACGGTTCTGAATCATGCCTACAGAAAAACAAGATTTAAGTAAGATAACATCAGCAGAAATGAAATGTTTACTTTCTGTTAAAGACTGCACAAGAGAAAACAGAATTAAAAACATGAAAATTAGATAATACCTTGCAATATTTCCAATAACAGAAAAATTAAGAACATGCGGACAAAAATCTAAGGATTACATAAAATGAATGAAGAAAGGTATCCTAAGCAAATAATACAACACAAATCAAGAGGAAAGCGAGGTGTACATAGGCAGATATAGGAAGTGATGCACTGACCTGTAAATAATACTAATAATAATAATAAGGTGGTGGTGGTGGTGGTTTCGTTATGACAGCCAGTGATTTACGATGAGGACGTTCATGGCGGCTTTATGTTGGCACCCAAATAGCTATTCAGAAAAGAACTTGATATAAAAATCTTCTTGTAGCACAGATTTCGCGGAATTCGCTGGGAAATGAACTGGCAGATTTAAGAATAACTCTGGCTTCCCTGAGAACAGAGACTTTGTCGCGCATGTAAGTGCATCATTATTTAGTGAAAATTACTAGAATTAGATTCTGAAGCATGTTCTGACATTCCACAGAGATGTAATTAGAACGTTGCCTAACCTCTCTGAAGCCGTTACGGACTTCACTTCATGACATCACCGTTATTTCAAAAGTAAACTCAGTGACCAATTCCCATTCAGTTTGCTCTTTTGTTGTGAAGTTACACATTAAAACCTTAATTTTGTTTTAAAAACGCAAAATGGGACAAGAATTTATTAGAGCAGAGATAAAGACATGTGCTATATCTCAATTACTCAATGCATCCTTCCGGAGGCAACGCCTAGAAGTGCACGGAACGTACTTGCAATAACACAGCTGTCATGGAGGAACAGTTAGAAGCCTCTTGCCCTCCGGAACTAAGGTTAGTTTACTAGAGATATCATGCAATGTGTGTTTGCAAACCAGCTGGTAATGACACCTAATTTGTTTCATATAAATACAGTCACTGAGGAGCACTGGTACACCAGATATCGACATGGCTTCCTCGACTGTGTTCTCCTTTCTGGCTCTTGCTTGTGCCGCTGTCGCAGCCTTCAGTCTGCAGGGATTCGAACCTTGTAAGTAGATGGAATATCCGTACTAGAGTTGCACTGCCATTTCAAAACAACCCAGTGTTTATGGCAAAATCTTAAATTATGTTTTACATAATTCTAATGTGTTGTGGTTAGCAATGGTGATTTCAATGCATGTAAAGAATACTAACATTTTCGTTTCATGTTATTTTTATTTTCGATACATTTAATTGATATCTTAATATATAAAAGTGAATGTGAGTATGAATGTGTGTACATTTGTATGTTCTCTATACAAATCTACACACTTTGATCGATATGTGTCAAAGTTTGCACATTTAACCTTCACAACCAGGAGAAAAACATAGGCTACATTAAAATTGTGCAAATGGACGTTAAATTAATTTTAAAAAATACGATCAAACATTCGTGTATAATATTAAAATGGACCACCTCTGTGGTGTAGGGGTCAGCATGCTGGTCTCTTACGCAGAGGGCACGGGTTCGATTCCCGGTCGGGTTGAATTTCCTGGTTGAGGTTTTTCAGTGTTTTCCCTCAACCATAAGGCAAATGCCAGGAAATTTGGGCCATACCATCCCTGAATAACACCACCGTCACTCATCATCGAAATCATATTCATAACAAATCAGTAATACATATACAGTCGCCGTTTAGTTTACAACAATAGAACCAGTCTCAACAATAGTACACAGGCCTTCGGATTTCAACTAAAGATTAACTCGCGATATGACCAGAGATGTTAAAGCGACTGTAAATAACAGCGAGAAAAAAAATTAAAATACAATCTTTTGTAGTCAATTGTTCTTCTTTATTGTCTGTTGTATTCAACTTCGACTTTCACGAGGCCATGGAAATTATAACGCGAAATTAAATAACATTGTTGATACATGATAGAGGCTGAAACTAGATAATTCATGCAATAAGTATCTTTACGCAGTCCGGGACCGTATTATGAATTTCTCGATGCAGTTGTAGATAGTGAGCAGACTATGTTTTATCCAACTGAATTCTTTAATTCTTTGAAACCACAAGGATTGCTAGCATAGGCCTAAAATTTAATACTTAATATTGAATCACCAATAGTACTATTGCGAAATATTGACCACGAAAATTATGTAGTGGAACAAGAATTGGCTGAAAAAAACTCATGCAAAACGTAATAGAAGTGACAATATTAACTGGTAAAACGAAAGGAGAATATGTTTTTATCCCACGCATTCCTAATTGGTTATTTTACGACGCTTTTTCAACTGCTATGGTTATATAGCGTCTGAATGAAATGAAGGTGATAATGTCAGCGTTTTCCAAACATACTTATGACTCACCCTGCATTAAACCGATTCTTATTATCCGTTTTTGTTTTCGCAGACGACAAGTATCACAGAGAAGTGAGGGAAACCCACAAGAGATATCCTCAGGTACGTATAATATTACAGATCATTGAAATTATGTAAAATTCTTCAGTCCAGTATTATTCAGAAATGGAGTGCAAGAACCCTTTGAATATTAAACAGTCACCTGTCACTACAATAATTTTAATTATAGATTTTGTTCTATCAATCACTCTTGATAATTGCTTTCTCCTGCGTAAGGCAAGCATTAATTTCAATGCGTTTACACGTGAATTTCATTGTTCTTAAAATGGAAAATAGATTTGAGAAAATCCTTGTGATTACGCATAACGTTTTTAAAGAAATTAGGATAATGGAATTATGATAAATAAATACAATTTGCTATAAGGTTTAAGGAGAAGTTTATTTCAGACTTGGAGGAACCCTGGTGGAGCCAAGGTACTATTTCTCGAGACAGAGCTTTTTTCTGATTTTCATATTATCGTCAGATGAGTCGGTTAGAGTCATAACTCACTTGTTCCAAAAATGTACAATCAGAAGTAAAAAGATATTAACATTATGTTTTATGTTTCTTGGAAATACAAATTTATTTGAGAATTGTTTTCTTTTTCTATTTATGTAACCATAGGTATAGAACCAGAACATTTTGATAACTAAGATACTGTTCTGTTTTGCCTTTTTGTCTCATTTAAATAAATTCGTTGTGTTGTGATTGGTTCTTGTGATCACATAATGTATGACGAATAAATACACAACTGATCAATTTGTCAATATCTACAATAATTAATTTAATAAGCCGAAATAATAATAAA
Source organism: Periplaneta americana (assembly GCF_040183065.1). Classification (NCBI taxonomy): domain Eukaryota; kingdom Metazoa; phylum Arthropoda; class Insecta; order Blattodea; family Blattidae; genus Periplaneta; species Periplaneta americana. The sequence goes on along the minus strand of NC_091118.1, from coordinate 30,754,256 downwards.
TCGATTAATATTCGCATATATTGATAACCACCGATAATTATACAGGTTAATATTATCTTAATCAGAGATCATATGAACGACAAGAGCGAAGAAAATGGAACTTTTCTTTTTCGTCGCTTTTATCGTGTATCTTCGCTTTTATCGTTACTCCAATATGCACACCTCAATGACAATGCATGCTTCAATTCTCTCTGATATAGCATCGCTGCTTCTTTTATCGTTTATCGTCGCTCCAACGTGTACGTACCCTTAGATAGATAATATGAACTGTTGCCTTTATTTGACAATGAATTAAACTAAAGAAAAATAGAAAGTGATTTCTTTCTTGGATATTATTAATATGTGCGACAATACAACAGCTGTAACTATATTGATGTCAAGTTATTTGATAATTATTACGATTCTTGACCGTTTTTCACCAAAACACGTTGATTAGCTAAGTTGCTAGAATGAGAAATCTTTGTGTATAGCCAAATCCATTACATAGGATGGTTTAAACAAGTTTGTTTTAGTCCACACGGCAATATTCTGCTAAGTTTCGATTTGATCTGTTTTATTTTGAATAGAAATGCTGTGGCAAGGAACCCTTCACTATGTCGGAAGTAGACCGTGCGGCTCTGAAAGCCTGCAAGAAAGAATCTGGTAAGTAAAGCTATAGTTTTTATGCAGCATAATCCACTGAGTTGCAGCAGCTTCAAGACTGCCTGAAGACGTTGATTTTCATGGCGTTTATTTGAATCATTAATTTAAACAAAACATTTTATATTGAATTCTTTTGTTCATTCTTTTAACATTTACTCGTTTTGTTTTATATTCCTACATCATATTTATTTAGCTTTTCTATCAGTATGCCTTGTCTTTATATAGGGTAAACCGTAGGTAATGTAATTTATTTCAGAAGGTTGTTCATTGAGATATTTCAAACTAAAAAGTTTAATATAATTTTGCTCGCTTTTGCTTCCTTTTCAAGATAAAAACTGTTTTATATGACATATTTCATAGCGTGTTTTGGGAAAGCCATTGATTGAATTTCCAATATGCTCATTCAATTTAAGAGAGCAGGATATTATGATAATAAATTATTGAAAGAATGTTAGTTTTGTCCTTTGAATATGAAGAAATTTGATCCGAACATATGTAACTTTGTAAAATTCCTTTGCAGAATGATATGCTACATTTCTTCGGGTCAAATTTCTTGGATGTTGAAGAGTGTATATAATAAAGGGCATCCCCGTTGTACTCCTCTCCCTATTTCACTTCCTTCAGACATTTATTCTCCTATCCTGACTTTGAATCGTTGTTTCATATACTGGATGTTCAGTTCAAAATGTGTCATGGCTCGCTGTATGCCGTCATGTGGCTAGCCGATGAGCCTAGAGAATTCAATCTTCCTACACTTCCGCAGAGGTGTATAACCGAAGAGGCAGAGAAGTTGCCTAGCAAGTACGGCGTTCATTCTGAAGAGTACGTACCGATACGTACGGTAACGCCGGTAGTGGCAGGAATGTGAACTGTTTGGAAATACGTATTGTCGGGATATGGGGAGAGGGTTAAGACGATTACTTACGTATTTGTTGACATTAACTTCGACGGTCAACATGGACACGGAGCATTTGATTTGTGTTGTGGAATGTTACCGTACGCAACCGATGATAACAAATACCTTGCATACGACTTGCCCGCGCAAAACACAGTTCGAATGAGGTTATGGCAGCACACAGACCGTACAGACCGCCATCTATTGCTACGATGTTCAAGTTATACCGTACACGTTCTCAAGTTCAGATTGAAGAACGCCTTAAATAATAGGCAACTTCTCTAACATATAAGCTGAAACTCGCTTCAAATCGGTGACCCAACAACAGTGACGTCATGACACACTTTGAAATGAACACCCAATATATATAGGTTACTAAACACCCTCCTGTTTTTCCAATCCACACTTATTTTCTTCAGCATTTCCATCAGTTTGTTCCAATCCATTTCGTCAAACGCCTTTTCTAGGTCCACAAATACTATATACACTTCTTTATTCTTCTCTAGGTATCTTTCGCCGATTGTTCGTAGTAATCCAATTGCATCAATTTCGTAATATAAATACTAAAGCGTGCTTGGTACGATATTGCTTATAAACAAGTTGGCAACACTGATTAGACCTAACGACTGTTCGAATGTCCACATCTCCTGACTCTCCTTGCGTCTCGTTTCCAGTTTCTTTCAGTACTAAGCTTAGCTTTCATATCAAGGTCATGTTTAGCTTATATTTGCTTCGTAAATGGGGCTAATTCAGAGTTCCACTACAAACTAAGTATAGGGAGGTGATCAGAATGTAATTTCGTCGTCTTGCCATGCACATGTGATACGACAGGAAACAATCTCGCAGTTTAACGTGTAATTTCTTTTCACAATATTCACGCAAACATACCGGCACCCACAAACATACGTACAGTTGCATGTGTGGATAGGTCAGTATCCTGTAAGTGGATTGAGCTCAAGGACTTATCCTCATTCACAACTTCAGTAATCAATGAATATAGTAATGCAGTCAAATGGAGTTCTTTGCAGCATATTATGCTGTGACAAACAGTGCAAGTTTCATGCTACGTAATAAATAGACTTCGGATTTTTAGGCACTTAAAAACTAACTTTTAGTCACCTAAAATAGACCCTAACTTTATCAAAAACAGGCACTAAAAACGTAAATTTAGGCACCTAAAAATTCAATTTCAAACAGCATAAAAATACTATTTTATGCAGCTAAAATGTAATGTCTATCCAAACAAAGTGCATACGGTAACTATAAAAATGTACTCCTAACTAATTAGTGAGTATTAAGCATTATGGTATGCAGTGACACAAACAGTAAAAAAATATATATTGCGGTTAGAAACTTTAATTTTGTTAAAATACCGGTACGTAATTTGTAATGAATTCATCGGCTATATTGCTCTAAGGCTGCTAATACATAAGTGCTCATATTACAATTAAATTAATTCATTTACCAATTAATTTACAAGTGAGCCGTTCATAGCAAAAGTGGTGTAAGTCAAAATTTGGTAATGAGGTTTAAAGTAAAAATTCTGTAAAATGCAGTGCAAAATAGCAATTAATATGTCGTTCTTGCTATCCACTGACTACTAATAGTTTAAATAAATTGAATATTAATTGCTACTTTGCGCTGTATTTTACAGAATATTTACTTTCACCTTCATTACCTATTTTTGACTTACACCACTTCTGCTCTGAACGGCTCAATTAATACAGTATTCATAATGTTGACATAATGTTGTTACCATAACAGATATATTTTGTAGGACTAAAAATTAATCTTTAAGTAGATTCTTCACCCAATAGTGCATATTACTGTGGAATTTCGGCCACCAAGTCACTCAATTGAGTGCGCTCCTTGTATAATGGCAATTGACTTAATATATGTCACCATATATGTCGATCTTGGAGTCAGCTACAAAGGGAAAACACTAGAGGAGAGGGATTCGATCCGGTGCTGTGGATTAAACTTCGGCGTAGCTCAATGGTTAGAGCGCTTGGTACGTAGAACCAAGGACCCGGGTTTGATCGGCGCTGGAGTGAATTTTTCTCCTCTAATATCAATTGTTACCATAACAGATATATTCTGTAGGGCGAAAAATTAATCTTTACATAGTAATAATTTGTTTTTATGATTCTATTACTACAAAATGCAGCCAACTAAAGTCAATAAAATTCTATACAAATATTTTTTGTCTAATTTTTCAATACCGGTCTTATTACCCCAGCAATTTTATGACATTTAATATCTAACTGATACTCCATCAATTAAAATTGCATGTCGTTATTATGAGGAATGGGACATAAGTCGTAACTTTTTTGTGGGAATGCGGGAGCTGTTCGAAATTTTGAAATATCCAAATGAAAGGGCAGGGTATGTTTAGTACTAGGATAGAGTAGGAATTAAACGTTCATGAACGACATAGCATCATCCTCCTCGTGTTCATTATGATAGTTTGAATTGTATTACAGCACACATACCCATCCTGCAAACCCATCGCATTACAGCGATTTTGCACGGCGATCGACTCACAACTGCATTACGCGTAACATCGCTGTCTGTGCGACAACCACATCACACTGCCTCCTCCGTAGTGATGCGACCACATACTCGTACTATGGATATATGGCATTGCGGTCGACTCACAACTGAATTCAGATTGCTCTCTGTGCAATAACCATACGTCACACTGCCATCTAGTGATGCGACCGCATACTATGGATCCCATACGATACTATACCTCGAGATACCAGCACTTAAAGAAAAATAATTGCCATGACGTGTGCCCCAAACTTCGTAGGTGCAGATACGTAAATAAAATTTGGAGCTCCCTTGTTGTATAAGTTTCGCTTAAACACACTGCGCGTATGTAATAAACAAGAGCCCCTTTATATATGCTACTTGTGGACAGTCGTGTGTAACTGTTGCCTACATACAGGCGGACGACTCGCTCCAAATTTTAATTCGGTATCTGTCTGTACATAAAAATCCAAGCTCACAGTGTGATAGAAGAAAGTTTCAGTATGCAAATCTGATAACGTTGTAATAAGTTTCTTCTTCTCTTCCCCTCTCCCCGCTTCATTTTTTCCGCAAACCCCTGTGTATTTATATTAATGTTCACTTGTGCAGTTGGACGTAGTACCGTATGAACTCGACGAGTGCATTTTTATATAAGTACAGACGTGGACAAATTATTAACAAAATTGACGATTTTTATGACAAATCTGTTTACAAAATTTGACTTTTCAATTTAGACTACAGTTGACAATTTTGCACATTTTTATCATTACAATAGATAGAAATATGCAAAAATGTCAACTGTAGTTTAAATTGAAGAGTCAAATTTTTTGTAAAGATATATAATAAAAATCTTCATATTTTGCCAATAATTTGTAAATATGCAAAAATGTCAACTGCAGTTTAAATTGAAGAGTCAAATTTTGTAAAAATATGAAATAAATATCTTCAGTTTTGCTAATAATTTGGAAATATCCAAAATGTAAACTGTAGTCCAAATTGAAGAGTCAGATTTTGTAAAAATATATAATAAAAATCTTCAGTTTTGCTAATAATTTGTAAATATGCAAAAATATCAAATGTAGTCCAAATTGAAGAGTCAGATTTTGTAAAAATATATAATAAAAATCTTCAGTTTTGCTAATAATTTGTAAATATGCAAAAATATCAAATGTAGTCCAAATTGAAGAGTCAGATTTTGTAAAAATATATAATAAAAATCTTCAGTTTTGCTAATAATTTGTAAATATGCAAAAAATACAAATGTAGTCCAAATTGAAGAGTCAGATTTTGTAAAAATATATAATAAAAATCTTCATATTTTGCCAATAATTTGTAAATATGCAAAAATGTCAACTGCAGTTTAAATTGAAGAGTCAAATTTTGTAAAAATATATAATAAAAATCTTCAGTTTTGCTAATAATTTGTAAATATGCAAAAATATCAAATGTAGTCCAAATTGAAGAGTCAGATTTTGTAAAAATATATAATAAAAATCTTCAGTTTTTCTAATAATTTGTAAATATGCAAAAATATCAAATGTAGTCCAAATTGAAGAGTCAAATTTTGTAAAAGAATATACAATACAAATCTTCAATTTTGCTAATAATTTCGAAATACGCAAAAATGTCAACTGTAGTCTAAGTTGAAGAATCATATTTTGTAAAAATATGTAATAAAAATCTTCAATTTTGCTAATAATTTGTCCACGTCTGTACAGTTACACACAGTTCCAACATTTTGTGGAAGGAGAATAGAATAAAAATTGCTACCCTCTCTTTAAATCTTTCGATGATTGATGTTATGAATCTATTCCAGGTACTGAAGAAAATGACGAACTCGACAAGCACATGAAGGCATTTTCAGTAAGTAAAACCAGGGCGGGTAAAACAGTGATTTACCCGCCCTGGTAAAACAAACACGGCAACCTTTTTATAATTTTTACCTATATCGGGTGTTTGAAAAGGTATCTGTGAAATGTTAGGTGATGAAAGATAACATTATTTGGAGTAAAGGTTGCAAATAAACAAATCCATTAATTGGAATATTTTCATAAATAATTACAGTTAAAATATTCTAACATACAATGCCAATATTTATCGTGTATAATACCCTTTCTTTACCTATCCATACGTCATCAGTTCATGACTCTGGAGGGGGTTATGTTTTGTAAACAAACGCCTGCCTTTGATGACCGAATATAAAGAAAACAAGTTAGGTCACTAACCTTAAGAATACGATTACGACTGTTTCTTAGGGCTATCTAAAACATAAATTTTAAGCTACAGAAGCACATTTGGCAAACATCAGAAGTAATTCGTCTTGAACCGGACCTGTTGAAACTTGTCACAACAGCTGTTCGGCAACCCTGCCACACATGCGTCGCTATGGATGAAGATCTTTTATAGTAAATATATAATGATAAATATTACTGCTAGTACGAACGGATATTTTCTAACTGACAATAGCAAAGTATTTACTGATATTTTAATGTTTTTCTGATGTTATTGCAATCCCAATTAAGTGTATTAAAAATCCTATGTAATAAAAATCGTATAAATAGTAATTACTATTATACTATTATTATTGATTATAATCAGTCGCGAAGCTTGAGTTGCGAGGGTGCTAGGAACAATAGACTGTGACGGTACTATTTCGCATTGTCTGTAATGAGGCGATAATTATTAGCGATCCTAGTGGTTAGCAACTGTCTATGGATGCATATTCCTTACATATTAGGTTAAGCTTCGTGACTGCATATAGCCTATTAGACTGTGGTATCATTGTGTTTTAGATTACACTTCAAAGTATTGTATTTCTGAAACAATGTTATATTTTTAAAAAGTTATTTATATTTTCTGTTCCAAATAGCTACATCTTTCATCACCTTCCATTTCACAAAAAAACCTTTCGACTCACCTTGTACAGGGTGCGAATTAAGATTTCTTACGAGAGAGGGACAGAATCCTAGATAGAGAATACCATACATAAAATTATTATTATCCTCATTCGATACGGCTCAACACTTGGTCGCATTGAGTTGCTTGTCTTGCATCTTGATCGTAATAATACTTATATCCATAAGCAGGCTTAAGATAAGATGTGTAATTCCTGAATTATTGATTGTTGTCAGCTTTCCGGTGATGATAATACATCAATATTATTTTCTTTGCTTACTTTATACTGTACTTTATAAAGTATAAAGGTAAAGGTATCCCCGTAACATGCCATGAAGGCAATTGGGGGGCATGGTGGTAGAGCCCCATGCTTTCCATGACCTCGGCACTAGAATGAGGTGGTGTGGTCGGCACCACGCTCTGACCGCCTTTTACCCCCGGGAAAGACCCGGTACTCAATTTTATAGGAGGCTGAGTGAACCTCGGGGCCGCTCTGAAAGTTTGGCAACGAGAAAAAAATCCTGTCACCACCTGGGATCGAACCCCGGACCTTCCAGTCCGTAGCTAGCTGCTCTACCAACTGAGCTACCCGGCCGCCCACTTTATAAAGTATACTCATATTAAAACAATTACATTTTGTGAGGGGGGGATAGAAGTTATCCCTGGCAGGGATGTTAATATGAATTTATGAGAGGGGGGATAACTTTCCAACAGGGGGGAAATCTCCCCATCCCCTTCATTAATTCGCACCCTGACCTTGTACAGTATATGAGGAAAAGATTTAGCAGTGCGGAACTTCTCACTCATTATTATTATTATTATTATTATTATTATTATTATTATTATTATTATTATTAAGTTATCATCATCATCATTAATACAAAGTTAGCAATTAATTTAAATGAAGACATTAAGCATTATGTGAAACGTTCACTATTTACAAAGTCGTTCGAAATTTTTGGATATTTGGACCGTATTATTCTAGATTAGCGGTCATCAGCACAGTTCACCCTCGGGCTAGCGTCTCTTACCTGCGGATAAGACATTGCACTGGCGGGTATGTTTCCTCCCTCTCCCTTCTGCAAGACGGTGTATACTGCGATACACTTCTTACCCGTTACCCATTTCAGCGAGTGCTGACGACTGTTCTAGACGCACAAACATCCATAGTGTTGGAAATGCATATCGGTTTCATTATCAGGGAGGCGGACAGAAGGAAATCTATGTAGACCTCTTGAATTCGTTACCAATATCTGCTCTCCAGGACTGTAATCTCTCACGTAGATTGAAGAATAACTGTTGGTAATAAATCCAATACAAGAGACCCTCTCTCTTCATCTTCCTTGAAGATAAATCCGATACGTAGTTCCAAGCCGTTGCATATCTCTGCATTTATGATTCAGCGAAAGAAATAAATAAATAATTTCGTCTTACAAAAATTATCATTAATACTGTCTGTACAATTTTGCGCCTTCTATTGATTCAACAGCCATTAGGCCTACTTAACATACACATGTACACAGTCCTCCAAATATCACGATCCCCTCACACTACAAGTTCAGTGGAATTTTCTCAGGCTATATCGCCTCGCACAGTTACTGCGAAATCGGTCGCTGTTTCTACGGTAGCAACTTTAGTTTTCTTTTTTTTTTTAGTTGGTTATTTAGCGACGCTGTATCAACTACGATGTTATTTAGCATCGATGAGGTTGGTGATAGCGAGATGGTATTTGGCGAGATGAGGCCGAGGATTCGCCATAGATTACCTGTAATTCACCTTGCGGTTGGGGAAAACCTCGGAAAAAACCCAACCAAGTAATCAGCCCAAGCGGGGATCGAACCCGCGCCCAAGCGCAACTTAAGACCGGCAGGCAAGCGCCTTAACCGACTGAGTCACGCCGAAGAACTTTAGTTTCTAAAACCTATTTGGAGAGGGGAAATTTTTTTTTTCTTTTTATGTTTATTTAATTTAATTTAATTTATTTAAATTTAAATATACACAATAAAGAATATAATTACAAACAAACAAGAGAAATAGAAATAAAATAATACAATATATATAAAAAAGGAGATACAGTAGTGTCAGTTTATAATCAACTTAAAAATGTATAGGCCTACAAGTGCATGTTACTTGCATCACAAGAGATGTTCAAAATGTCCTCCTGCTTAAAAATATTTTCGACAGCTTCGAAAATTGTACCGGAACACTCGACTAATCTCTTCTTGCGAAACGTTATTACCGTAATATTCTTTATTGAACATGAATATGTAGGCCTACAACTTGTAGCCATTTTTTATTTGTTCTGGAAGCCTCGTTCAGGACAACGCAGAATGAAGATAATAATTATGGAATATTGGTAGAAAGACGATGCTAACGATCAGAGGAAACGAGAGAAATCGAGGAAACTCCCATCTTGCTCGCTTTGTCCGACACAAATTCCTTAATGAATTGGACGGGGGTCGAACTGGGGTCGTCACGGTGGATGATGAAGAGGCTAGCCACTCAGCCACGAATGAAATGTTAGAAATGACTTATTGGATAGTTTTTTTTTTCTAATTTTGCAGAACTTAAAACTACAAAAACTCGCAGCATTAAATGAACATTTAGCTTGTACTACACTATTAACGAACGAGTATTCCTGTTAGTGTTCTGAAACAATTAGAAAAAACACAATAGGTTGCACTACATTACGCACGAATAAGTAATTCCTTTAGTAAGTCACATCAGTCTGAGGTGAACTGCACGCATGCAACGCCCGACAAGCGTCGTTTAATTTTCGCGAATACGAAAGGCGCACTGTAGGAGGCAACATTTCTGTACGTCTCGCAACTTCATACACGGAGGACTGTCATTATCTTATATGTCTTAGTTTGCATTTGTGCTGGAATAATTCTTTTCTTTTATATCATTACAGTGCTCGATGGAGTGTTTGGGCAAACATAAGGAAGTGGTAAGTGTTTTATTTAAGACATTCTTATCGAAGCATGCACTTCGTGCCGAAAGTGAAACTATAAAACAAACTTCTGGAACGTTATTTTGTGGTAACATAAAATTTAACACGTGAAAGATATATAATATGTTTTCCAAAGTAAAAACATTCGCTCATTTTCGCGTTCAGTGTAACTTTGCACAGAGGGATGACTTCTTTAAAACTGTATGTGCGATGGACAGTGTGTGACAGAATTGTAATACCTGCTTTAATGTGTGTAGCTGGACAAGGAGGGATATGTAGCGTATGGGGAGTTCACGTCGCATTATCTTCAGATGTACCCAGACAAAACACTGCATGAGCTGACAGATCAAGCAATGAAGACGTGCATCTCTGCAGCCAACAGCAAAGCCAAGGGTATGTTACATTGAGAACCGAGTATTCTTATTATTATGAAAGTAAAACCCTAACAAAATATTTAAATCACATTTTATGCCAAAATTATCAATTATTTGTATCACGATATTAAAATTTTATTTTTTATAAAATAAGATTCAATATGCTTTACAGTCATCAAACAACAAGGCGTTGTTAGGGGCATTGTCAAATTGTAATAGTTGTATTAACAAATATAAAAATATTTACAGGGACAACCTAATGTACATTAAAATAATAGTATAAAAATCTTAAAGTATAGATAGATATATATACAATATAGAGGGTTATATAATTCTGTGGCCGGGAGGAAAAAGTTCTTAAGTAAAAATTTTATACTTTTCAGGAGAGCAGTAGAAAGATTGAAATTGGTGTCAATTATAGACTTTTTTAATTAAGAGAGGTGTTTCTTGGATATTATTTGTTTATATTTCTTCTAAAATAGATAAAGTTGCTTACTTAACAATTTTCTTGATTATTTCCAAAAATAGCCGCACTTAAGCCCTTTTAAGACTAGAAGCCAAACTGAGTAGAAGGGACTATTAAACATAAGAACTTTTTCATTCAAAATAAATGAGAAATATAAATTATTAGGAATGCAAAATGGATCTTAAACAATTATAGGACTGTTTACCCTGGCGCTTAAAGTTTTAAAAGGAAAGGACATCAATATGTGATAAAATACCTAAAATACAAGTTAGATCTTTTTAATAGGGAAGCATAGAAAGTAAACATGTGATGGTTTGTAAAGGATAAAGTATTAAATATTCTTAAGTCCTTTATTCTATGTTTTCTCGATTCAAAAAGTACTTAGGACATTTGGTAACGCTTTATAAATCCAGTCAGGAGTCTTATTTGACTTCAGCCATTTTACCAGATTATAGAGAATTGTTTCCGCTTTCAGAATATATAAAAATCTCATTTTCACAAAAAATTGACTTAAGACCTTCTTCCTCCTGGCCACAGAATTATATACAGGGTGAACCGTAAGTAATATCATTAATTTCAGGGGGTTATTCTTTGAGGTATTTCAAACAAAAGAAGTTTAATACAATTTTGCTTGTTTTTGCTTCATTTTCGAGATAAAAATTGATTTATATGAAACATTTCATAGCGTGTTTCGAGACAGCTGTTGATTTAATTCCCAATAGGCTATGCTCAGTCAATTTAAGAGAGCGGTGTATTGTGATAATAAATGATTGAAAGAATTTTAGTTTTGTCCTTTAAATGTTCAGAAATTTGATCTGGACAAATGTAAGATTTTAGTTTTGTCCTTTAAATGTTCAGAAATTTGATCTGGACAAATGTAAGAGTTTAGTTTTGTTCTTTAAATGTTCAGAAATTTGATCTGAACAAATGTAAAATTTTAAAATTCCTTTTGCAGAACGAAAAATTACATTTGTTCGGATCAAATTTCTGCACATTTAAAGGACAAAACTAAAATTCTTTCAATCATTTATTGCTCACTTAAGTTGACTGAGGATATTGGGAATTCAATCAATGCTTTTTCCAAACCACGCAATGAAATATTTCATATAAAACAGTTTTTATCTTGAAAAGGAAGCAAAAACGAGTGAAATTGTATTAAAGTTTTTATTTGAAATATCTCAAACAATAGCCTTCTGAAATTAATGACATTACTTACGGTATAGAGAGCGAGAGAGAATGAATACAATTAAAATACATTTATTACAAAATTAACACTTATATAATTAGACCTACATACCTACATAACTGTCAAAATATTCCTTGATAGCATAAAATGGATTAATAAGAAGCCGACTATGTAAGGTAAATACTAGGTGAATAAATTGTAGAGAAATCACAGCGGCAAATCGGTTCTCGGTCAAACCGCTCGCAGACACTAGTTACGCTAAGAGCGTGTTAGAACACCAACACTTTATCTATGTGCTTGGCCGACGTCAGAGCGATGAGTGTTGCTTCACTACAACTCACTACAAAAATATCAATCAGTTTACCTTAAATTCTCCGTCAATTTTATTTTAGTGAATTCATGTGTGAACTGAAGTATGTAATTATCTTCGTAGAACTCGGACCAGATGTGCTGGATGGCAGATCATGCAACAGAGCGACCGGGCTGACTGCTATGTGCATCAGATACATGGTGGAGACGGTGAGTTGTCACATGAGCTTCCTAGAGAGCAACAGAAATGTATTGGGATTGCACCAATACACAGTGATCCGAAACGCAAATCTAACACGACAAAATTAATAACTCTTCTCCTATCTAACATATTTACATGAAACTTTGTACCGTAGTTATAGGTAGTACATTTGTTTTGTATTCAAACTCTGATTACGTTTGTATAAGGGGAACTACCCCTTATAGGGAGGTGCATTTAGAAAAAATTAACAACTTTTCTCGTATGTAATATATTTTTATGAAACTTTGTACTGTAATTGCAGGTAGTATATTTGTCTTTTTATATTAACTCTGATTACGTTTATATAAGGGAAACTACCCCTTATAGGCGGGTACATTTAGAGAAAATTAATAACTTTTCTCGTATGTAATATATTTTTATGAAACTTTGTACTGTAATTGCAGGTAGTATATTTGTCTTTTTATATTAACTCTGATTACGTTTATATAAGGGAAACTACCCCTTATAGGCGGGTACATTTAGAGAAAATTAATAACTTTTTTCGTATGTAATATATTTTTACGAAACTTTGTACTGTAATTGCAGGTAGTATATTTGTCTTTTTATATTAACTCTGATTACGTTTATATAAGGGAAACTACCCCTAATAGGCGGGTACATTTAGAGAAAATTAATAACTTTTCTCCTATGTAACAGATTTTCATGAAACTTCGTACTGTACTTACAGGTACCGGTAGTATATTTGTTTTGTTTCCAAACTCTGATTACATTACCCCTTGTAAGTTTACATGTAAGAGATTTTCATGTAAGTTAACTTTGTGTCCACATCTGTGGAGTAACGGTCAGCGCATCTGGCCGCGAAACCAGGTGGCCCGGGTTCGAATCCCGGTTGGGGCAAGTTACCTGGTTGAGGTTTTTTCCGGGGTTTTCCCTCAACGCAATACGAGCAAATGCTGGGTAACTTTCGGTGCTGGACCCCGGTCTCATTTCACCGGCATTATCACCTTCATTTCATTCAGACGCTAAATAACCTAGATGTTGATACAGCGTCGTAAAATAACCCAATAAAAATTTAAAAAAATGTAACTTTGTGCAGTAGTTTCAGTTTCAGGTAGTAGCCTATATTTGTTTTGTATACAAACTCTGATTACATTTCTGTAAGGGAAACTACCACTTAAGTGGGGTGCATATACACAAAATTAGATTAATTTAGACAAAATTAGTAACTTTTCTCCTACCTAAACCGGACCCATTCAGCAATACATCTAACATAAACAAGACTGTGTGATAAAGGGAAATGACGGGTATTGATGTTATCCAAGCGCTTACAGGGTTGCAAATAAATTCATCTACACTCCAAATTCGCTAGGTTTGGCAAACGTTTCTCTGTTGATCGAACTGAGCTTGTTTCCAGAAATATTTCGGCATAAAAAATATTTCCCTATCTCATCTTCAAAATTTTGTACGTCTATATAAATTTAAAACATAAGACATAAAAATTAAGAGCAATTTATAGTCACCGAATAAATTATACTTTATGGGTAAAGTAATAAACGAAATGAAACGGGTGAATGGGTAAAATTTCTACACATTCATACGTAACATTTAATGAAGGTTCGGAATATGTAAATTTTAATATAGGGTGCCATTAAAAAATTATATTTTACTGTCACGCCCTGTATGCCTGATTAACTTTCTTCGAATACTGATATATTGTATTGTTTATCTCAAACAGCTTTTGTATAAACAAATTTCTGTTTTTATTTTTAAATTATTTATTTTATTTTATTTATTTATTCAATTTATTTATTCTATTTTATTTTATTTTATTTATTGAATGTATTTATTAATTTATTCATTCATTCATGTATTTATTTATAAAATTAAAATTTAAGAAGTTATTAGCACTATTCCATACTTACCGCTTACTCTGTATACTGGAATGTGAGTTGTTATCTCGAGAAATTTGTTTTTAAAACTATTTATTTTTTTTTATTTAAGGTATATTATTTTTTCAGGAAGTAGATGGTATAACTGTTGTTCTAAAGTTTGACGTAGTAATAATATTAATAATAGTAAAAACAATAATAATTCAAATAATAATTTTGTTCATTAACAGTATTATAAGTTATTAAACTAATATAGACGATGAATAATACCAAACCATACCAATATCAAATAAAAAGGTATTGCTGAAATTAGAAGTGTTTTGTTACTAAATAAGTAGAATAGAACGACAGTAGACTTAGAAACTTACTGTATTATGTCATCATGTCATTTGGAAGTTAATATATTTCACTTTTCTCTTGTTGCAGCACTGTCCAGAGGCTGAGAAGACGAACAGTAAGTAGTTAAAAGAAATTCTCTATCAATCCATATGCCATTATAAAGGGTTTCTCACGTACGACGCAACTCGAGGTCTCCATCGTTGCTCGGAAAGCATTAGCGTGGCAGGAAGGCAGCACTCACCGATTATGCAGATAGGAGCGGCCTTAGAAAGAAGTCCGAGAAAATGGTTGCCTCGTTTAGCATTTCAGTGATTGTGATTTCAACAATTTCGGCAGCCAAAATTCGTCAAGTGTTTAATAACGTGTTCAAAAGGTACCAAGTTTCTCTATCAGCAAAGGGACGACATTTTGAGCACCTTCTGTAAATAAAGGCAAGCTTAATCTAGTCGCATTACTTCTTAGTTTACGCACAACTCGGGGAAGACAAGCCGGGCCGTGGCGCGGAACTGTGCTAGACGTATGCGGTAGACGTGCCGTGAGAGATATGGACAGGCGATTGCGTCGTAAGTGATAAACCCTGTACTATGGTTGCTAACCGTCCCGTATTGTATACTACTTCCTGCATTCAAGGGATTGAAAAACTGCCCTGTATGAACATGGTGACCAATTCCATACTTCAGATTTGTTTCCGTAAACGTCGTATTAAAATATTTAAAATGTAGCTTTAAGCTACAAAATAATGGATGTACGCCTGGAAACAGGTGATGTTTAGTACTGGGCCGTTCGGAAAGTGATATGGACAATTAACAGCCCGCTAACCGCTTGAATTAAGCCGAGTAGACATTACTATGAATAACTTTATTTGTAAGTCTTAACCGAAGTCGATACACTGCAAAATGCCTCACCAGGATTTGGGTGGTAATTTTAACCGATAAATATATACTAACCGAGATCGATGCACTACAAAATGCCTAACCAGAATTTGGATGGTAATTTTAACGGCAATTATAATTATACTAACCGAGGTCGATGCACTACAAAATGTTTACCCAGGGCTTAGGTGGTAATTTTAACCGGTAATTATATACTAACCGAGGTGGATGCATTGCAAAACACTTAACCAGGGTTTAGGTGGTAATTTTAACTTGTATTTATATACTAACCAAGGTCGATGCACTGCAAAATGCTTAACTATGGCTTAGGTGGTAATTTTAATCGGTAATTATATACTAACAGAGATCGATGCACTGTAAAATGCTTAACCAGGGCTTAGATGATAATTTTAACCGGTAATTATATACTAACCGAGGTCGATACACTTGGCCACTAGATTTCATATAATTATCTATGCACGAAAGTTAATATTTTAAAGTAACCTTCCCTGTTTTACTTTGTTTTATGTGTAACTTCTGCACAAATTACATTTACAACGCTCAACTGCGAACTAATGTTCTTCTTCTTACTTCATTTATTCTCCTGAGTCCTGAGACATGTTTTGTTTTTTGTTTTGTTTTTAAGTTCAATATAATTCTGCACTTAAGAAAAGTCATTCAAATGAGGAAAAATGCTGAACAAATTCTACAGGTTACAGTTAGACCACAAATGCAAGTATATTATACGACATTTCGGGTCTATATATATATACATCTTACATCGTATTTTTTTACCCTTAAAATATAACTGTGTACTTACTTTGAAAGCATGTCCTACGGTGACTTGGCGTTAAGTTGCTGGTTGCCATATTACAAATAGTTGAAACATGCATTGCAATGATGATTGAATCGATCTCCTTGTGCTTCAAGTAAGTTCAACAGATGTACATATGTCAGGAGCTTGACAAGCACAGAAAAGTAGTGATCGATAACGATTCCATCTAGTCGCAAATTTGAAACTAAATGCATGTATGAAGTATAGTATGCTATACTCCAGAACCCAGGAGGTTATAGACGTCGTATTCAGTGATGAGTCAGAATTTTAACGTCTTTGTTAAATCATATTCCAGGAAATCAATATACTTACATAATCAAACTTTCACAGTAAGCTAAAGCAATTGTAAATAACTTTATAAATTTCTGTCTAAAACAAACGAGAAGAGTAATGAGGGATAATAAATGAACAAGTCTGCACTTAACCGAAACAGACCGATGACTGCACTGCGAATTAGTTTCTACTTTTCTACGTAATATTCTAGACGATTTATACACTTCTCCCATCGTCGCACAAGCTTGAAAATTCCCTCTCTGGCCGTCATGCTCCAACAGTCTTGGACAGCATCCTATACAGTTGCATCATCCAGAAATTTTCTCCCTTGAAAATGTTTCTTCAGTAGCCCAAACAAATTAAATTCGGATGGAGCTCAATCCGGACTGTAAGGAGGATGTCCCATGATATGCCAGTAAAAGGAATGTGAAAATACGTATGTTTGCTGGGTTGCGCTGTCGGAAAGCGTTGAATCATGAGCAGTGTGTGTGTGTGTGTGTGTGTGCACACACGAAAAAAAATAATTCGATCAACTTTCGTATTTTGAACTAAGTTGTCACGAAAAGTGACATAAAGTACTGTCATATTCATAGCACATATTTATTTTCTCATTGTGTTTTACATTAACTTTCACTCTTCCTTGCAGGTACCGATTGTGGAGAAGTTCGCGTGAAGTTGGAAGATTGGAACAAGAGGACAAATCTGAAATACCTGTAACTGGTGAAGATGTTATAATCCTACAGTAATCATGTCAGATAAGCTTGATAAATAATTTGCAAACAATAATAAATATAAACATTGTAGTAACGAACATCTTATGGGAGATAAATCGATACATTTCGCTGTTCCATTTCTGATTTTGTGTACATCTGATTTTCTTCGCACTGATATATTTTACAATTCTGTCAAATACTTTAGCATCAGTTTAAACTCGTCCAGGATTTCCTGCACCCTATGGTTTACTATTTTTTACTCTCATATTATTTATATATGTTTCTTACTTCGACTGTCGAAGGTCTTATAAAACAATTACGTATTATCTATAATCTCATGCATATTTAGGTAAAATAAAATAATACATTAATTTACCAATAATTTTCACGGCGCTGGCATTCAGATAATCATAAAGCGATTAAAAATTTAGGGTTTTCAAATCTGTTGCTGGCACTTGTTAAATTGTTACAATTTGTAGTTCAGTATATAACATATTATTTACTGTAAAGCTAAGTAAGTTTACCTCAGGAGATATAGGAATTCAAAAATTATTTTACAAATATTAGCTTACTTAAGTATAGTCTAGATCTTCAATGTGCCAAAGTATAGAAATAGCTAGCGAATTTAGCCTATTACTTAATTTTTTTCAGGCACTGTATAGTCTCTTTCCAAATTATTTATAGAACGTAGGATGCTGTTTGAAAATTTCGAAATAGAGCAGAGAGCAAAAACTTCGTGTACTTTACTCCACACATATCAGATATGATTCTTCTTTATGGTTTAAATTTTCTATAAAGCACGATCATCCTTGCACATAGACCTACTGATAGCCATATTGGTAGCTAAGTTTGCAGAGCGCTGGGTTATGTCAACCGTGGACCCGTGTTCAAATCTCGGCAAGTGTATTTGTGGTGGACAAAGCCAAGGTTTTAACGATTTTTCCCATAATATTTCACCAACACTGTCCAAAATTCCTGTAAGTAAATAACTTCAGTAATGCACTGTTTGAATTTGATAAACATTGAACGCTCTGCGTAAGATTTCTTTACATTCACAGTAATAAAATTGTAACTACCAAAGATTAAAATTATTTCAATTTGGAATGCTGACATCTAGCAAATGTTAATTGATACTTCCGAAAGATGTACGTTACCTCGGTGATATTTTAGACGAACTTTCACACATAATTCACAAACACAATTATTATTTCTCTTGTACCCAAATTGAATTAATGAATAAACTTATTCTGTACTTCAAACAGTTGATTTCGCTGCTAAGCTTAGTCCACCCGTATGCCTTGGAATGTCAAGTGTGAGGCCTGACCTTGGTGTACCAATCCTCTTCTCGTCTTGGTCACTATGGAATTTCCGTACAAACATTACAGCAATATCTGCCTCTACACGTTTCGTCATTACTGGACAAACAGAAGCTCCTTCCCCCCTCCAACACTGGACGAGCTTCATTCAGAATGTAAAGTTCAAAATAGACATGACATTAACATGAAAGCTAAAGCGTTAAATGCTACCATGATTGTTTTGTATACTGTATATAGTAAGAAGAATCGTAATCAATTTACAAGCATGTTACCTCCAAACTTTTAAGAAAAAAGAAATAATTCACTCAATCACAAGACAGCGAAGAATCAGTGATTCATTAGAAGATAAACACGATCAAATTTTTCCTTGGTTACTTAACGATGCTGTATCAACTATTGGGTTATTTAGCGTCGATGTTGTCGGCGATAGCGAGATGAGGCCGAGGATTAGCCATAGATTACCTGACATGCGCTTTATGGTTGGGGAAAACCTCTGAAGAAACCCAACCATTTAATCAGCCCAAGCGGGAATCGAACCCACGCCCGACTGTAACCCCTGATCAGCAGATCAAAACAATCCTGTTCTTCATCCTTTATTGTGTTAATAAATTTGATTGATTTTATTTATTTATTTATTTAGTTATTTATTTATTTATTTATTTATTTATCTATTTATATATCTATCTATGTATCTATCTATCTATCTATCTATCTATCTATCTATCTATCTATCTATCTATCTATCTATCTATCTATCTATCTATCTATCTATCTATCTATCTCTCTATCTGTCTATCTGTCTATCTGTCTGCCTGTCTGTCTATCTATCTATCTATCTATCTATCTATCTATCTATCTATCTATCTACCTATCTATCTATCTATCTATCTATCTATCTATCTATCTCTCTATCTGTCTATCTGTCTATCTGTCTGCCTGTCTGTCTATCTATCTATCTATCTATCTATCTATTTATCTATCTATCTATCTATCTATCTATCTATCTATCTATCTATCTATCTATCTATCTATCTATCTCTCTATCTGTCTATCTGTCTATCTGTCTGCCTGTCTGTCTATCTATCTATCTATCTATCTATCTATCTATCTATCTATCTATCTATCTATCTATCTATCTATCTATCTATCTATCTATCTATCTATCTATCTATCTATCTATCTGTCTATCTGTCTGTCTGTCTATTGATTTCTCGAGGTCTGGATTCGGGATGGATCTTTGCACTTACACCGTTTAGGCTCATTGTATGCCTATATGAGTTGATTGTTCTCAGTTCGACGAATGACCCGTGCGGCATTCGTGAATTCGATGCTGACAGGCGGGCCATCCTTTCTGGACCCTGCGGGTAATATCACATCATCTACTGAAGAGCCCGAACCCAGAGCTCGGAGCCCCAATCCCTCAGAATCTGGATCACCATCGAAAACCCGTACTACACCTAGAACATCACTCCAGCCTATTTTGACTATTACAGATGATAGATGAAGTGAGGGGGAAGTGGAGAGTGTTGGTGAAATGAAAGAGAGAAACTGAGTACCTCGAGAAAACCCTCTAGCTTCTGTTTTATCCACCACAAATTCCACCCATATCTGAACGGAAATCGAATTCGGGTCCATTGGATAGAAGGGCAGCACGCTAGCACAGTAGCCTCAGACGCTGCGCTTATAAACTTGCTTGTTACCTTCAGAAGAAGAGTCTTTGTACAGTACGTTTCATAACATGTGCAATACACTTCAAGGACGGACTCGTAACTTCAAAATAATGAAAATTATTTCAGTAGAAATTATGCCCGTAGTCGTATTGATTCTCATTAACAGCTGATTTCGTATTTTAGGGACAATACGTTTACCTTTTAAAAATAATTCTCAAAATCAACTAATTGCATCTCGATACAAATCTAAAACACCTCATTTTTTCCACTAGAAGCCTGTTTAATTTTACACTGTAGATATGTTATCGTTATAAACATGTCATGTCCCATGCGATCTTTACAGATGGAATTTTATTCATGAGGTAGACTATGTTGTACCCAACATTTAAATAAGCTCATCAATGGTTGAAGGAGATCCCCACGCTATTTTTAATCAAATATCAATAATTCAGTTTTTAATCCGTTATTTAATGACACTGTATCAACTATGTTATGTAGCGTCTTTTTCATTTTGACGAAGCGAGACCGAGAATTAGCACTGATATCACCTGACATGCGCATTACAACTGAGGAAAACTTCAGAATAACCCAATCAGGTATTAAACCCAGAAAAAATCGAACCCAGGTCCGAGTGTAGCCTCTAAATACGAACTACGCTCGCTAACAACTACACCACGCCTTGGCCACATTCCAATAATAATAATGTTTCACGTGTAACGTCTATATTCTACATGTACTAATAGAAGAAACAAAAGGTGGCATGCAACATCGGTTGCGTCATATCCGTTAGAGTCAATAATGTGAACCAATCCAATCGTATAGACAAGAGATGCCTGTATATTTTCATAAATCATTTGGAAGAGTTTATTATATAGAGAAGTATGTAGTACAGTTTTACCATCTTTATGGCCAAAATTTCAAGCTTATTAAGTTATAATTTATTTTAATGAGATGCGCGCAAGTTTCTTTCTGCAATAGCTGTAGCACTGTATCTAGTTTATTTATACTTAAGAGTGCTGAATACATTACAAGGAAACGTCAGATAAACGCTTTGAAGTTCCGGCATTTGTGGACACAAAATAAATATTCTCTTTGGAAAACGCCCGTTGAGTTTGCTATGCACGCCTCTAAGTACAGTATTTTATGTTTCGATCACCCAGCTCTTTCTGCGACCTCAGATAAGAAGTTCAACACCCTCTGTTTTTAATGTACTTTTACTAGATCTGAAACGATTAATTACCTGCAACATTTTATATTTAGGACTATACTACGTCAATAACCAAAAATTGATCTTAATAAACTCAGGACATAGTCTACACAACATTCTTCGTGAGTTTATTAAGATATATAAATACTTTTTATGTTTTTTTTTTTTCATTTAATAATGTGCATACATAATTCCAATGTAACTTAGGCTATATGCTGCATAATATAGACGTGAGGATGTATATAGGTAAATAGATATGGTATTGGTTTGGTAGACATTTTTAGATCACCTGCTAATAAAAGAAGTTCGATTATGGAGAAAGAATGAAAAGACAATGACATACTTAGACAATGTATCAGCACAGTCACGAAGCTTGAGTTGTGAGGGTGCTAGGAACAATAGACTGTGCCGGTACTATTTCGCATTGTCTGTAATGAGGCGATAGTAGCGATCCTAGTGGTTAGCAACATCTATGGATGCATATTTACTACATATTGAGCTTCGTGACTATATACTAGACTGTGGTATTAGGTTACAGGAAAGAGAAGTAAATGAACATGAAGATAATATCCTGTATTAACCGATAAAAAAATTGAATCAAAAAAAGATTTGCAGAGATGCGGGGGAAAAGGTTAGCCTCATTCATTCAGAGTTTCCTGCCCAAGGGCAGATCTTTCACTGCAAATACAGCATTATTCAATTATTTCTATTTTCAGCCTTACTCTTAGTCTCCGCATATGATTCATTTACTGTATATCGTAATGTCCAATTCTCAATCTTCTTTTCTTCTCTCGGTTGGGTTGCGCCATAATGTGTCCCTTCCCCAGTATCTCCTTCCCTGACATATTTTCTGTTTGCAGTTTTTCTTGGGAAAGATAAATGCGGTAGCTTCCCGTTGTTTTCCGCACACCACTCTCTCTTTCACATCTTTAAAGATCCCAGGGCCCGCAGCGTGGAGGTGAGGAGAGTGGATATGACTATAGGCCCTCCGAACTTCATTGAAATTTACGACAAGGGTTAAATATTAGTTATATCAGGTTTCTTGACCCGCGCAAAGACCAGGAAATCCCAATTAGTCTTTGCCCCTCAAGGTTAGCCTATTAACCAAAATTCTATAAAGAAAAAATAATAAATAAGCAGAAAGTAAACATCTCAAACATATTGCATTCAAAATAATGTGCGGAGAGTGTTCAATCCGAAATGTCATAACTAACTACACGAAAGGTTTTTTTTTTAATTTATCAATAAATTAATGGGAAAGTTTAATTAAGAATATCTAAGTAGAGAAAATAATTATAAGAAATTCGTGACTGGAATAATAATCTTAAAATACGAATACAATCATTATTATACTTACTTACTGCCTTCTAAGCAACCCGGAGGTTCATTGCCGCCCTCACATAAGCCCGCCAATGGTCCCTATAATGTGCAAGATTAATCCACTCTCTACCATCATATCCCACCTCCCTCAAATCCATTTTAATATTATCTTCCCATCTACGTCTCGGCCTCCCCAAAGGTCTTTTTCCCTCCGGTCTCCCAACTAACACTCTGTATGCATTTCTGGATTCGCCCATACGTGCTACATGCCCTGCCCATCTCAGACGTCTGGATTTAATGCTCCTAATTATGTCAGGTGAAGAATACAATGCGTGCAGTTCTGCGTTGTGTAACTTTCTCCATTCTCCTGTTACTTCATCCCTCTCAGCCCCAAATATTTTCCTAAGAACATTATTCTCAAACACCCTTAATCTCTGTTCCTCTCTCAAAGTGAGAGTCCAAGCCTCACAACCATACAGTACAACCGGCAATATAACTGTTTTATAAATTCTAACTTTCAGATTTTTTTGACAGCAGACTAGATGACAAAAGTTTCTCACCCGAATAATAACACGCATTTCCCATATTTATTCTACGTTTAATTTCCTCCCGAGTGTCATTTATATTTGTTACTGTTGCTCCAAGATATTTCAATTTTTCCACCTCTTCGAGGGATAAATTATTATTACTATTACTATTATTATTATTATTATTATTATTATTATTATTATTATTATTATTATTATTGTTTAGTCAACTGTCCCAAGGCAGGTTTGAACCTCACAAGTGATACCAACAAGGCACCACTTATGAGGCAACTAAGCCAAGAGATAATTGGGTAGGATGGTCAGTTCCTTTTCCCCTCTATTGCATACATCACCGACTAGCTACATACACTAATCAGACTTCAGATGCATACAAACAATAAAATTGTTCTTCTTCTGACACACATCGTCAAGTGAGATGTACTGCCTAATAATAGATATACATATCAACCAGAATCTATTTTATCTTAAATAAGAGTCGGAGAAATCAGGATAAACGAACTGTTAACAAACTACAGAAAGAAAATAAAGATTCTGTACATGTTACAGTAGGCTACTCATGCTCAAGGATGGAACAAACATTTAATCCAAATTGCAGCAACTAAAATAATAATAATAATAATAATAATAATAATAATAATAATAATAATTATAATAAATCCTATTAATATTAAACCAGAAAGTCACATGAAATTTGAAAAAATTCAGTGACGTAAAGAAACTATTCACGTAAAAACCTAAGTAAGGGAAAGAAAAGTAAAATAGAACTACTGTACTAATAATTGAAGGGCTCAGAGTCATAGTAGGCCAAGCGCCATTTAATAAACACGGAGAAAGCAAGGGTTAAAGTTAAGCGAATACCATAGTTTTAATGTGTATACTTTATTTTACTTGCTATATGTTTCCATTGAATTATGATAATAACTTCATTTTAGCCCTTGTTTTCTACGGTTTTAGTAAATGGCGCTTGGCCTACTATAGTTCTGAACTCTTCAATTATATTAGAATGACGAGTGAGTCTCAAAGATTTCTGGAAGATTCGACGACGCGGAAAAATCTTTTCTAGCAGCAGGAATCGAATAGCGTCCACTAACGTCCAGACACGTTTACTTCAACTGGGATTGCCCTGCGATTCGTTAGCGGTGGTTAAAACTGACTCCATCCACAGATTTCCAGCGTTTTCCGAACGGTCATCTTGAGATCCGGTACAACAATTATGTAATACGCCTGCAACATCTCAAACGGTGCCATATTTGTGCTGAACGTAGGCGTTGTTGACATGATGTCGTTAAACACTCACTCACACCAGAGAAGATTCTTCCGCTGTGACTCAGAGCACAGGTGAAATCCCAACTAGGCGATCTCAGACGACCTTTATCGTATTCGTCTGCACAAATGCTGGGTTCTCCGACAGTGCATGACATTTTTTATCGTAGCTAGGATCCAGGGGCTAATTTCACAAGAGTAGTGCACTAACAATATAGGCCTACATGATGAACAGTAAGTAATGCCATTAATTTTAGGGGATATTCTTTGAGATATTTCAGATCAAAATGTCTAATACAGTTTTGCTCGTTTTTGCTTCCTTTTCGAGATAAAAACAGTTTTATATGAAACATTTCATAGCGTGTTTTGGAAAAGCCATTGATTTAATTCCCATTATGTTCAGTCAGTTTATGAGAGCAGTGTATTATTGTAACAAATGATTGAAATAATTTAAAGTTTGTCCTTTAAATGTGCAGGAATTTGATCCGAACAAATGTAACTTTTAGTTCTGCAAAGACATTTAAAAATGTTGCATTGGTTTGGATCAAATTTCTGCACATTTAAAGGACAAAATTAAAAATCTTTTATTCATTTATTATCACAATAAACTGCTCTCTTAAATTGACTGAGGATATTGGGAATTAAATCAATGACTTTCCCAGAATACGGTATGAAATGTTTCATATAAAACAATTTTTATCTCGGAAAGAAAAAAAAACGAGCAAAATTGTATTAAACTCTTTCGTTTGAAATATCTCAAAGAATATCACCCTGAAGTTAATGGCATTACTTACGATAGAATTGAGGCTGATTCAATCCCATCCCATCTGATCTCTCATTGCTAAAACACTGGCGTATTATTCCGTGAATTTGGATGCGATCGCCGACTCTGGCAGGAATCATAATGAAATTATGATGACAATGATCGAAGGGGAAGAGCATTTTGTGGGTTGTCCCGTTTCCTTCAAAAATACAAATTTCATTCCACTGTAATACTCTTAATTTCATTAAAATTTTGTTTCAGAGAGAGTTACTAATCTCGGTGATACTGAGTGGATAAACAAAACATATTATTATTATTACTATTATTATTATTATTATTATTATTATTATTATTATTATTACTTACTTACTTACTTACTTACTTACTTACTTACTTACTTACTTACTTACTTACTTACTGGCTTTTAAGAAACCCGCAGGTTCATTGCCGCCCTCACATAAGCCCGCCATTGGTCCCTATCCTGAGCAAGATTAATCCATTCTCTATCATCATATCCCACCTCCCTCAAATCCATTTTAATATTATCTTCCCATCTACGTCTCGGCCTCCCTAAAGGTCTTTTTCCCTCTGGTCTACCAACTAACACTCTATATGCATTTCTGGATTCGCCCATACGTGCTACATGCCCTGCCCATCTCAAACGTCTGGATTTAATGTTCCTAATTATGTCAGGTGAAGAATACAATGCGTGCAGTTCTGTGTTGTGTAACTTTCTCCATTCTCCTGTAACTTCATCCCTCTTAGCCCCAAATATTTTCCTAAGCACCTTATTCTCAAACACCCTTAATCTCTGTTCCTCTCTCAAAGTTAGAATCAAAGTTTCACAACCATACAAAACAACCGGTAATATAACTGCTTTATAAATTCTAATTTTCACATTTTTTGACAGCAGACTGGATGATGAAAGCTTCTCAACCGAATAATAACAGGCATTTCCCATATTTATTCTGTGTTTAATTTCCTCCCGAGTATCATTTATTTATTATTATTATTATTATTATTATTATTATTATTATTATTATTATTGTTATTATTATATTACTATTGTCGACTTGGTTGGCGAGTTGGTATAGTGCTGGCCTTCTGTGCCCAAGGTTGCGGGTTCGATCCCGGGCTAGGTTGATGGCATTTAAGTGTGCTTAAATGCGACAGGCTCATGTCAGTAGATTTACTGGCATGTAAAAGAACTCCTGCGGGACAAAATTCCGGCACACCGGCGACGTTGATATAACCACTGCAGTTGCGAGCGTCGTTAAATAAAACATAACATTTTTTTATATTACTATTATGATATTACTATTACTCTATTACCATTATATTATTATTATTATTATTATTATTATTATTATTATTATTATTATTATTATTATTATTATTATTTCTACTACTATTTATTATTACCGAAGTGCAATGCAAAATCTAGGCAAATTCATTTCTCTTATTATGGACTAAAATTACACAATGAATTCATTAAAATTAACCCCGAATTAAGTAACATTAATGGCAACATTTTCAGTAAAAGAATTAATAATATTAAATCATCGATGACAAAGTAGCAACATTTATTTAGTTGGTCAGTGATTAGACCAAGCATGTTCAGCGCGAGCCTTTAAACGAGGTACAACACTGACGTTGAATATATATTTTAAAAGCGTGTGTCTGCATGCAATTCTAAGTTTCTACGTCACAGTTGCTCCTGGTTTGAAGGCTAGAAGTTTACGCTGTGAACATGCCTGAATTAGGTGTTGGCAATCCTGTTACATTTCAATCTAATAAACACAGGCCATTGTTGTGAACAGATAGAGTACCAGAGGGAATGTATCATCAATAGTTTTAAGTTTAATATTCATCCACCATACCCATATTAATATGTTAAACCAAAAAACCTTTATGCATATTGTGGTTAAATATTTCTTGTAAACTGACAAATCATTACGCGCTCCTTTGGAGAGTAATATGAATTCTACTAATAATAATATTGTTGGTATAATAGATACCTGTAATACCGATCCCGCTGTGCAACGTGTTATGTGGTTACGATTTTTGCCACCATTGGCTTCAATATTCTCTTATAAAGTTCAATGGAGTGGGTTGAGGTAATTTGGGTATAAGAAACAGCCTTTTTTTTTAAGTTTAGAAACCAGTGGCGGCTCGTGAACTTGTGAATTG
This sequence comes from Periplaneta americana, assembly GCF_040183065.1. NCBI lineage: Eukaryota > Metazoa > Arthropoda > Insecta > Blattodea > Blattidae > Periplaneta > Periplaneta americana. The sequence goes on along the minus strand of NC_091118.1, from coordinate 30,726,604 downwards.
GGGGAGCTGCAGTAGATTTGGTACATACAAATTCCACTTCTTGATATCATTACTAATAAGTACAGGACAAAAATAAATGCACTACATATCGAAAAATCAAAACTTCCTGACTTAGTTGGGAGATGTCTGTGGAATCATTTGCCATAATCGCTAAAAAAACTAATACCATCGATTTCAGTCTGAATTTCAAATCGGGAGACACTCAACTTGCAATCTACCAGTTCATCCTGAATTGTTTTAGAATTACCTTTAAACAGTGGCATGTTCCAAATGATTTGTAAGAGACTCGTTTAGATGACTCACGAAACACACCAGAGTTCTTCGAATCGTTCTTCGAAACGTTTTTCATCTTGTCCCCTAAGGGTAAGTTCATATTGGCCACAAAATTTGATACAATCAATATTTTTTTAAATAATTTCACGGTTTTTTTTCACTTCTTTGTTATGTTTGAGAATGTTTGTTCTGTTCACTTCACTTAATTGCGCAGCAATATTAGTTTTTCCTAACATAGCCAATGAAACAACATTTTTCAAGGGAGACTGCTTTTCAATTTTTAGGGGCAAATATCCTAAATCTGTCACACCACTCTTAGTCAATGCAAGATCACCACCGAAGAGGAGGCAAGGAAAACAAAATACAGCATTTTTTTTTTTTGTTCACATCCACGTAACCACAAATGCTTAGCGTAAATTTCATTGTTATACTTCCTTACATACTGTATGTGCACTATTTCGGCTGGATGAAGCTTGAGTAAGATTTAAGTCGGGTAACGGACGACCCTTTAATTTCACTTCATTACATCAATCTTCTCCACAAGGGAAAGTTGAGAAAAATAAAATTAATATTCTGTAATTCACACACACTCATGCTTGCACATTTGCACTGGTTGTTACGGTACTAAGACGTCACACCAAAGCAACACTCAGATATACTGATGGTCAACAATTTTCTAAAACTGGAAAAGAAGTCTCTTTCGTATTATACGTGCTATATCAAAAGGATTCTACTCGTGCAATCATTTTGAGTTAAGGTAAATCCTAAGATTCTACTGGAGGCTGGATATACAGGGTGTATCAAAAATACGTGTACAAACTTCAGGCATGGGTTCCTTACACCAAAAGAAGGAAAAAAGTTCATATGAACATATGTCCCATAATCCTTTGTTTCCCCGTTATTCATTTATTACTAAAAGTTTGCGTCCAACGGCCTTCGAGGTCCAACCTCAAAACTTCATTTCTTTATGCACTCATTCATAGAAGGCTGTGACTCGTTGTATCAGATATGGATTGCAGATGGCGAAGTGTTGCCATAGAGACTTGTTTACATGTGTCATTTGTCATTAGTCTGTCTTCAACGTTGCAATTGTGAACGTGGAGTGAGTTAACATATTTCGTTCAACCATGGCAGGACGATATTCATTTCGTGAGCAGGCTGACATAATTTTTATGTATGGTCGCGCGAATGGTAATGGACGCGAGGGTGTACGGCTGTATCAGATGGCGTTTCCAGACCGAAGACAACCGAATCATCAAACGTTTGTTGCTGTGTATCGTTGCGTTGCTGAGACAGGAACCGTTGCACCACAGACTGGTGATCGAGGAAGACCAAGAGTTGTTCGTACGCCGAACCTCGAAGAAGACATTTTACACTGTGTCGAAGACGATCCAGGTATCAGTACAAGACAATTGGCTGTGGCAACTGGTACATCACACAGTACAGCATGGAGGGTACTTCACGAGCAGCTCTTGTATCCGTATCATATGCAACGTGTGCAGGGCCTTTCGCGTGCCGATTATCCACCACGGGAGAACTTTTGCCGATGGTTTGTAGCACAAATAGCCAATCCATTGTTTGTCTCATCAGTTTTGTTTACAGACGAAGCAACGTTTGGGAGAGATGGAATTACCAATTTCCACAATGAACACGTATGGGCAGATCGTAATCCTCGTGCTGTATTTCAGGCTAGACATCAGCAACAATTTAGGATTAATGTGTGGGCTGGAATTGTAGGTGACTGTCTGGTAGGTCCATACGTTCTATCAGCACGTCTTACAGGTGCTATCTACAGGGACTTTATCCAAAACACTCTTCCAGAATTACTGCACGAAGATGTGCCTCTGAACATAAGACAAAACATGTGGTTCATGCATGATGGGGCTCCAGCACATTTTAGTCGCCTTGTTCGAGATACACTGACTGATGTCTACAATGACATATGGATAGGCAGAGGAGGACCAGTTCAATGGCCAGCACGTTCTCCCGACCTCATCCTTTGGATTTTTATCTTTGGGGGCACCTTAAACAATTGGTTTATGGAGCAGACATCCTGGATCATGAAACTCTTCATCGACGTGTCATGGAAGCTTGCGAAACCATTCGACATCATCCCGGAGTATTTGAAAGGGTGCGACAGTCCATGATTCGACGAGTGCATGCATGTCTAGAAGCAAGAGGAGGACATTTCGAGCATTGGTTATGAGTTTTGTGTGTTGCATTTTATGAGTGTAGCAATGTGTTGAACAGTTCCTAACGGGGAAACAAAGGATTATGGGACATATGTTCATATGAACTTTTTTCCTTCTGTTGGTGTAAGGAACCCATGCCTGAAGTTTGTACACGTATTTTTGATACACCCTGTATATATATATATATATATATATATATATATATATATACGTAATAATAAGACAAAAAAGAATATTAATTTCGTTATATTAACTCGATAAGATTCTACAACAATAAGTATGTGAAGAGAAAATAAAAATGTTGTCATTAAGTTTCAAGGGAATAGAGAATCCATTTGACGCAGCATTACAATAGCGGTATGGGAGTGAAGGAAATATCTTCCCTTGTCGCCTGGCTCTGCAAGCCACTGCAGCGAAATATAGGTTTTAAACAGCGGCAGTTTCCCCTCTGCTTCCCTTCACCTCTCTACCCCCTGACCAAGCAAGACACACTCTCTATGAGCTGACCACCCTGCAGATCCCAGGACGGCTTTGAATGCAGTGTCAATTCCAATACAGTCGACGCGCAAAAAGATTATGCATAAGATAATAGTACATATTCCCGGCCAGATGAAATATAAAGCAATTTAGCAATAAAAGCTGTAACAATTCTTCTACAAATTAAAACAAATATTATTATTTTCCCGTCAAAGCAGGGAGTGCTGCAGCTCCGCAGCTCTTATGGACGAGCCGCCCCTGTTAGAAACCCAAAGCCTGTTATAATGATACAATTTTGGAGTCAGTTTTTTATCTGTTAGCACTGTGACCTTCTAGGATGATTCTATTTCATTTTCAAGTATGTTGGCATCTTCTTATCATAATAACCCTAAGTTTAACTATACTCCATTTATCTCATAGATGGAGAAATTTGGGTCTAATGTGCATTATTGAAGTAAAACACGCTTTAAAGTCCTGAATCAAATTATCCCGTCCATATCCCAGTGTATGTATCCTAGAACAGAATGTAGAAGTTAGGTAGGCATTAAAAAAAATAATTAGACCTAACAAGATAAAGAAATTTTAGCCAATACTTAAGTTCTTGATAATGGTTAATTTGTAAATTTAAAATATCTCCCATTGAAATCAGGGACCTTTTTTTTACCGGCAGTATCTGTGTGATCAACACAAATTTTAACACTCCGTGATAGGCAATATGTATTAAGTTGGCATGTGTTTGAAGATTGGGTAAAGTTTTATTCAATAAATTTATTGTAACTACCCAAATTACTCCGATCCACGTTATTTGTGTATCATGTCTGTGATATGAACAGTATATCTGCTTGACTTCTTTTCCGAGGGAAGCCTTGCTAAGAATTATTCACGTTTAATTTTTCATCGTCATTGATCGGGCTTGTACTCCCGAATCTCCGATCCAAAGACACACGTAATGGTCATCCATGACACAGGACTGCAACTTCACATCCCTTCCGAAGGAAGTCTCGATAAGAAATTTACCACCCTTAAATACGCATAGCGTACCTCAAATGGTAATGACAAAAAATAGCCTATAACACCATAGGTACCCAGGCATATGGTAAGCCCTTCGGAAAGACAAAGGAAGAACAATGCGGGAATTGTCATATCTATATGTTTGGTTACAGATGACGTCAACAACGAAGAAGCTGATTCCTGGTAGAGTATCGGAGTCCAGAATTTACACAGTCGGGCCTTCCTACGCAGAGACACGTAACTCATCGTCAAGAGGCGTTTAAAAGATGAGCGCTCTGTGGACACTTACAGTGAAGCTTGTGCACACGGAGGAGCATGGAGACGGTCCACGTACTGGCTGCGTGCCTGCTAGTTACGCCCTTCCTCCTGCAGTCATCTCAAGGTACAGAACGTCCAGCAAGATTATTCAGACGCTACCACTTTCAGATATTATTATTAATATTATTATTACTATTATTATTATTATTGGACTAGGCTTCTTAATAATAATATTAATAGTAACAATAATTTATTATTTATTTATTCTTTATTTTTATTATTATTATTATTATTATTATTATTATTATTATTATTATTATTATTATTATTTACGTGCTGTACAACAGCCAGAGGCCAATTAAAGTTCTGCACAATACAATAGACAAGAATACAAAAAATAGAAAATAATATTAAATTAATAAAAAATACAATGAATATAAATGATAAAGAGAATAATTATTAAATAAATACAATACTAACAAAAGACATAAATTTAAATTAATGAAAACAAAATTACATACAATACTACCAATAAAGTAAATATCGAAGCTGTACAATAAATGGATCTAAATTCATTGCGTGCAAATTGACATTTTTTATGATTCTGAAGACCGAAGAAAGAAATTTTGAATTTCCAGTGTAATTTTTTAAAATAATAATAATAATAATAATAATAATAATAATAATAATAATAATAATAATAATAATGATAATAATAATAATACAGTAATAATAATAATAATAACAACAATAACAGCAACAATAATAATATTTCGATATTGCTAGAATTCGATAGAGTTGTTGAATAGTAATGTACTACTACTACCATTATTATTATTATTATTATTATTATTATTATTATTATTATTATTATTATTATAGATCTAAATGGCGCTATTCCGAAAATAATAATTTATTTTTTATTATTAGTGATATTAAAGTCTACAGTAAGTAGTCAAAAAGAGGATAGCACAAGATTTACAATAATAATAATAATAATAATAATAATAATAATAATAATAATAATAATAATAGCCACCGGCATGGCTCTGTCCGCTAAGACGCTTGCCTACCGATCCGGAGTTGCGCTTGGTTGTGGGTTCGATTCCTGCTTGGGCTGATTATGTGATTGGGTTTTTTCCGAGGTTTTCCCCAACAATAATGCAAATGTCAGGTAATCTATGGCGAATCCTCGATCTCATTTCGCCAAATATCCTCTCACTATCACCAATCTCATCGACGCTAAATAATATCGTAGTTGATACATCGTCGTTAAATAATCAAGTAAATAATAATAATAATAATAATAATAATAATAATAATAATAATAATAATGCACATTGAAAGTAATTATTGTGTCAAATAAAGCGTATGGCAATTAGCCAATACGAGGATAACAATAAAGATACACTAATAATAATAATAATAATAATAATAATAATAATAATAATAATAATAATAATGCACATTGAAAGTAATTATTGTGTCAAATAAAGCGTATGGCAATTAGCCAATACGAGGATAACAATAAAGATCAATAATAATAATGATAATAATAATAATAATAATAATAATAATAATAATAATAATAATAATAATAATAATAGTAATAGGTAGTAATAATAATAATATTTCGACATTACTGAAGTATATTAATGGTATTGAAATTAATTTATTACTATTATTGTTAGGTCTATTATTATTATTATTATTATTATTATTATTATTATTATTGTTATTATTACTATTATTATTGTTATTGTTATTATTATTATTACTATAAAGTTCATTAATGTTATCGGAACTGTAATTAGATACTACTATTATTATTCTGGGAACTTTATAATTATTCTATTACTATTGCTATTAATAGTGCTATTCCTATCATAATAATAACAGTAATAGTCTAATAATACGAATAAATTCCCGAGCCGTAACTGCGTGGTCTACGGCGTCATAGTTTGCACTTACATTTCCAACATCATAGAACATATAGACTACTGTTCTAGGACTTTTTATATATAGCCTACAGCTTTTGAGTTGAGGCATTATCACTATCAACTTACTGTAAGCAATCATTGATTAATCCACTTGGTCCGTTTCTCTTCAGATTTAAAGCTGATTTCTCTATTGCTATGGTTATGAAATATGGATCCTAAAATCAAGTTAACTTAAAAAATTTATAAGCTGCTCAGATGAGGTATTCAACCCTTCAAGATTTAGATGTGCTTGGTTTATTTTTTTCTAGTTAAAACTCTCAATCTACTATAAGCAAGTTGCGCGGGTTCGATTCCCGCTTGGGCTGATTACCTGGTTGGGTTTTTCCGAGGTTTTTCCCAACCATAAGGTAAATGTCAGGTAATCTATGGCGAATCCTCGGCCTTATCTCGCCAAATATCTCGCTATCACCAATCTCATCGACGCTAAATAACCTCGTAGTTGATACAGCGTCGTTAAATAACCAAGTAAAATTTAAAAAACAACTATAAGCATGTTAGTACTATTGGCTCTTTATCACTCCCTCTGGGTATTTGTTTGCTATATTTGGTAAGCGATAGTCTTGAATTCTAGATAAACGATCTAGTTTTGTCTGTATTTCTGAATTATATTGTGCAGACTGTCAACATTTCAGTTCTTATTTTGCAGTTTATTTTGTGCAGAAACCTGCTGTCAAGAACCACATTATTTGAACTATTCACAGACGCAAATTAATCTTTTCACAGGACGGGATATCGAGATAGATGGTGAAACATCTCTGCCCCCAAATGGACTGTTACTCCAACGTCTGGCGCGCAGTCCAGAAGTTGAAGTCTCTGAAGCTGTTGTACTTCCTACAAGTTCGTCTGGCACTCTGAACCTCGGCTACTCGACGGGGAACTGCGCAGACTGCACTGACGCTGCTCTCCAAAAATTTTTTCCATCCAGCTTCAGCGCAAGTCAGTCTTCTAGCTTCAGTGGCAGTCAATCATCAAGCTTCAGTAAAAGCGAATCTTCCAGTTTGAGCAGTCTGAATCAACCTTCAAGCTTCAATACTAAACACTCTTCCAGTTTAAGTGGAAGCCAAGCTTCCAGTTTTAGCAAGAGTCAGTCCTCTAAAGTTAGTGGTGGTAATGCTTTTGGTTTCAACAAAAGTCAATCTGCTAGTTCAAGTGGAAGTCAGTCTTCAAATTTCATCAAAAGTGAATCTTCCAGTTTGGATGGAAGTCTATTAACTGGCGACACTGCAATCCAAACACCAACAGTCAGAGTAAGTGAGTCTTCAAGTCTTAGCGGGAGTCAATCTGGTGGTAATGCTTTTGGTTTCAACAAAAGTCAGTCAACTAGTTCAAGTGGTAGTCAGTCTTCAAATTTCATCAAAAGTGAATCTTCCAGTTTGGATGAAAGTCTATTAACTGGCGACACTGGAATCCAAACACCCACAGTCAGAGTAAGTGAGTCTTCAAGTCTTAGCGGGAGTCAATCGTCGAGTGTCAGTGGTAACAATTCTTCTACTTACACTTTAAATCAAGAACCGAAACACGGTTCAAGCGAGGGAGATCAAGATCAACCTGTCAAATACAGCGAAAGTCAGTCTTTCAGTTACAGCGGAAGTAATTCTTCAAACTACAATGAAAGTAATTCCGTAAATTATATTGGTGATCAACAGATAAGCTACAATGCAGTCCACTCCCCAAATCAGTTATCGAGCAATTCCGACAGCCAGACGTCCAGTGACAGTCAACTTTCCAATCAAAATGGAAGTCAAGACGGTACATCCATTGTAATTCAACAGCCTGCATACATTGTGGATCAAAGACCTGTTTACAAAGAAATTCAACCGTCAGAGCATAGACTTGATCAATCCTTGAGTTACAGTGGAAGTAATGCCTCCGATTATAGTGGTAGTCAAACTTCAAATTATGCAAATGACCAAAAATTGACATATAATCAAGACCACTTACCTCATTATAGTGTCAAGAATTCTTACAGTATGGACCAAGTAAACGCCGATGGAAAGTCATCCAAAGCAAATAATGTTGCCGGCTATAATGAATATCAGCGACCCACTTACACATTTTACTACGTCAGAAAAGCGCCTATATACAGCGAAAGTCCGTCTTCCAGTTATGGCGGGACTCAGTCTTCTATTTACAGTGGAAGCCAATTGCTAGGTCAACAACCCAGCTACAATGGAAATTATGAAAAAAATTCTTACAGTCAAAGCGGAAGCCAAACTCCCAACGAGAGTGGAATCCAGTCGTCAAAACCCAATTTACGTCAACAACTAAGTTATAATGGGAATTATGATGGCAATTCCTACAGCCAAAGTGAAAGCCAAACGTCTAGTGATAGTGCAGATCAATCATCCGATTTAAATTTGTATCAACAAGTCAGTTCCGGTGGTAATTTTGAAAGAAATTCCAACCGCCAAAGCGGAATTCAAACTTCCAGTGACAATGGAAACTATTCATCTCATTTACATCAACAGCCAATTTCAAACGTAAATCTTGACAAAAATTCCTATAGCCAAAATGGAAAACAAACGTCTAGTGATAGTATAAACCAATCACTCAATTCTAATTTACATCAGCAACCTAGTTACAACGGAAACATCGACATAAATTCCACCAGCCAAAGCGGAAGCCAAACTTTCGATGATAGTGGAAGTCAATCGTCTAATTTCAATTTCCAACAACCCAGTTACACCGAAAATCTTCATGGAAATTCCAACCGCCAAAGCGAAGGTCAAACTTCCAGTGACAATGGAAACTATTCATCGAATTCTTATCTACATCAACAGCCAATTTCAAACGTAAATCTCGACAAAAATTCGTACAGCCAAAATGGAAAACAAACGTCTAGTGATAGAGTAAACCAATCACTCAATTCAAATTTACATCAGCAATCTAGTTACAACGGAAACATCGACATAAATTCCCCCAGCCAAAGTGAAAGCCAAACTTTCAGTGACAGTGGAAGTCAATCGTCTAATTACAATATCCAACGACCCAGTTACACCGAAAATGTTCATGGAAATTCCAACCACCAAAGCGAAGGTCAAACTTTTAGTGACAATGGAAACTATTCATCGAATTCTTATCTACATCAACAGCCAATTTCAAACATAAATCTCGACAGAAATTCATACAGCCAAAATAGGAAACAAACATCTAGTGACAGAGTAAACCAATCACTCAATTCAAATTTACATCAGCAATCTAGTTACAACGGAAACATCGACATAAATTCCACCAGCCAAACTGGAAGCCAAAGTGGTAGTCAATCGTCTAATTTCAATTTCCAACAACCCAGTTACACCGGAAATGTTCATGGAAATTCCTACAGCCAAAGTGGAAGCGAATCCTCAGATTTGAATACCCATCAATACCGAAATGATAACAGAAAACATGGCAGCAATTCTTACAGTCAAAGCGGAAGTCAGTCATCAAACAACAACAGCAACGAAAATCAGTCACATTATAATACAAAAGAATTGCCAGTTTACACACAACCCCAACAATCAACCAACGACGATCAAAGTAATATTTACAGTGGCAACTATCCTTCCAGAGGCAGCGGAATACAAACATTTGACAACGCCAGAGATGGATCCCTTTCAAACAGCGGAAGCCAATCTTGGAGCCGTAGTGGAAGTCAATCTTGGAGCAGTAGCTCAAGTCATTCACTGAGCGGGAGTCGAAGTCAATCTTCTAGCAGCAGTGGTAGTCAGTCCAGTTCTGGATTTTACCCACAATATCCTAGAAACATACAGTACAATCCGTGTTACAGACAATCATATCCAAATGGAGGCAGCTACAGTTACAGTTCTAGCCAAAGTTCAAGCAACAGTGGCAATTTCGGATATTATTACCCTTATTTTCCATTTTCAAGGCCCAGTAATGGTCAATCACCCTCCGGTGGACAGTTTTCTGGAAGTTCCAGTCATAGTTCGAGTGGGAACTCTCCCCTATACCCAGGACATAACGGAAATGTTCCAGGGTATTCAAGCAGCTCTTCTCAGAGTTCATCGCAAAGTGGGTCGTCCTCTGGAGGCTCCAGCTTCAGTTCCAGCAGCAGTAGCAGTGGTGGGGGAGGTGAAGTTCCCCAAGTGACAACCACAACTGAATTCTCAATACCGGATGGACAATGTGGGGGATATGGGGGCTGCTAGAACTTAGACATATGGAATTGAAGTGAGTGTTTTGTGTTTCTGAGACGGTACTGTTACTACCTTGTGGCTAAAACTTTGATGAGTACTAGATACAGTTGCCGTAAAATACTGAAGAAACAACTGGATCACATAGTGTTATTACTCGTAGTAAACACGCCAAAGTTTATGACGATGCATGCTACCAAAATCACTCGTATAGGTACAATGTATAGGAACAAATTTGCATTTAAAATTATAAAAATTGTTTTATTATTCATACCACCACCAAATGTCTATTTTCAGAAACAGAATATCATTACTGTGAATGATTTCAATGCACGTGTGGCTATTTTATTTGCAAATGGCTTTTAAGGAACCCGAAGGTTCATTGCCGCCCTCACATAAGCCCGCCATCGATCCCTATCCTGTGCAAGATTAATCCACTCTATATCATCATATCCCACCTCCCTCAAATCCATTTTAATATTATCCTCCCATCTAAGCCTCGGCCTCTCCAAAGGTCTTTTTTCCTCTAGCCTCCCAACTAACACTCTATATGCATTTCTGGATTCGCCCATACGTGCTACATGCCCTGCCCATCTCAAACATCTGGATTTAATGTTCCTAATTATGTCAAGAAGTGAAGAATAGAATGCGTGCAGTTCTGCGTTGTGTAACGTTCTCCATTCTCCTATAACTCCAACCCTCTTAGCCACAAATATTTTCCTAAGAACCTTATTCTCAAACACCCTTAGCCTCTGTTCCTCTCTCACAGTGAGAGTCCAAGTTTCACAACCATGAAGAACAACCGGTAATATAACTGTTTTATAAATTCTAATCAGATTTTTTGACAACAAACTAGATGACAAAAGCTTATTATTTTATTTATTTTGTTTACATTTTAAAAAACGATGTGTGTAAGTTATAGATCTCTCACTTTGTGGTGGCAGTCCGTTTAGGAGTAGGCGTCGGATTGAGTGACACATGCAGCGTAAATGTAAGAAAAGATAGCCTGGTACAGTCAGAGTGTAATAAAATCCTATTTACACTTACTTACTTACTGCCTTTTAAGGAACCCGGAGGTTCATTGCCGCCCTCACATAAGCCCGCCATTGGTCCCTACCCTGAGCAAGATCAATCCAGTCTCTATCATCATATCCCACCTCCCTCAAATCCATTTTAATATTATCTTCCCATCTACTTCTCGGTCTCTCCAAAGGTCTTTTTCTCTCCGGCCTCCCAATTAACACTCTATATGCATTTCTGAATTCGCCCATACGTGCTACATGCCCTGCCCATCTCAAATGTCTGGATTTAATGTTCCTAATTATGTCAGGTGAAGAATACAATGCGTGCAGTTCTGTGTTGTGTAACTTTCTCCATTCTCCTGTAACTTCATCCCTCTTATCCCCAAATATTTTTCTAAGCACCTTATTCTCAAACACCCTTAACCTATGTGCCTCTCTGAAAGTGAGAGTCCAAGTTTCACAACCATAAAAAACAACCGGTAATATAACTGTTTTATAAATTCTAACTTTCAGATTTAATCCTATTTACACACAAAATAAATACACTTTTTCAGTATTGTGGTATGATGAGACAGGTGAAAGTAAACATTTTTTCACCGCACGATTAATACGCAATGCTTGGACATCCTGACGTTTTATCTCAGTCGATTCTAAGAACAACAAATACCTCACAGGAACAAGGACATAAGAGAGGTGCTACCACAAAGTGAAACATCCCCGTACACTGTACAAATTAAGTCAAATGTTTTCATTTTCATATTAGACTATAAGTAATTATAGTAATCCAGAAAACAAAATTCTATCTTTTTTATATGAAAGCATATTTTTATCCGAAGACAGGTTTCAATCTTATAAGTGACACCAATACGGTATCATTCATGAGGCAACTAAGGCAGAAGTTTATGGGGTAGGAGATTGTATTTATTTAAATTTTTTAATAATTGTTCAGGAATTAAAAATGTATAAACAGTAATAAAATTCGAAACGCGCAAAGAATTGAATTGCTATGACAAATGAAAAACGTGGCTACAGTAAAAGTATATTGGGTAATTATGTGTCAATATTATGGCATTAATTTTTATTGTTATTAGTAAGTTCAATAAAGAGTCTTCCAATAAGAGTGTCATAGTTTTAAAATGAAGCAGATTGTATAAACGAAAGAGGTTTATTTATTTTATTATTATTATTTTGAAGGTCACTTCGTATGGAAGAGAACGTCAGTTGAATGGCCGCCGCGGCTTCGTTGGGTTGCGCGTATACGGGTCTTCCAATTTTCAATGACAGACAAATATAAACCAGGCTCAATTTCACGAATAACGCTCGTGTTATTCTTCCTTAGATTATTAACTATTTCTGGTTGTTGATATAAATCGTGATTTAATATAACCTCGAGCCATCGGCGTAGTTCAGTCGACTAAAGCGCTTTCCTGTCGATCCGGAGTTGCACTCGGGCACGGGTTCGATTCCCGCTTGGGCTAATATAATTCGATCAACTTTAGTCAAAATACATGTAATCCCATGTAATTCAATCCATTATAACTTAATTTAGTCTAGTCTAGACCTAACTAATCGAATCAAATTGAATTGGATGTAATCTAAGGGTACGTACACGTTGGAGCAACGATAAACGATAAAAGAAATGATCTAGCGACGCTTTGGTATTATCAAAGAATCAAGTGTTCATATCGGAGCAACGAGGTCGCGGGAAGCGAACATTTTGATTTATCAGTAGAAGATATTCTATACATCCACTTAATGAAAGAAGATATATAGGAAATATCAGCTGCTAAGTTCAAGGTTAATGTAACTTAAATACGTACAAAATTAAACCCGTTTCTCATCCCAAAGATAGTATAAATTCTTTGTGTTGTGATTGGTTCTTGTGATCACATAACATATGACGAATAAATACACAACTGATCAATTTGTCAATATCTACAATAATTAATTTAATAAGCCGAAATAATAATAAATCGATTAATATTTGGATATATTGATAATCACCGTTATTTATACAGATTAATAGTATCTTAATCAGAGTCCATATGAACGACAAGAGCGAAGAAAATGGAACTTTGCTTTTTCGTTGCTTTTATCGTGTATCTTCGCTTTTATCGTTACTCCAATATGCACACCTCAATAACAATGCATGCTTCAATTCTCCCTGATATAGCATCGCTGCTTCTTTTATCGTTTATCGTCGCTCCAACGTGTACATACCCTAATATAACTCAATTTAAATTATTTGTACCGTAATCCAATTCAATCTCTTTTTTTTTTTTTTTCATTTTACTCGTAGTTCAATCTAATTCAACTCAACTTAAAGAAATCTAATTCTTCCTAACCTTAGCCAACAGGATTAAGATGACCAGACATCATCTTTTGTCCGGACATGTCTTCCTTTTTAGCCTTTTCAGGGGTCCGGGCGGATTATTTAAAAATCAACAAATGTCCTCCTTTTTGTAACTTTTTTTTTTCATTGATTGATTCTTCATAAGTACCAGGTCGAAATTGACCCTTTCCTTTAAAAAGAAGTGTAGGAGATCATATGACAAGTTAGAAATTAAAATATTTCAAGGCAACGTAACTCTACCAATAGCAGAGTGAGCATATTGATAATGTCATGTAAGAGGAACCGGTATATTTTGTAACTTGTATGCCTGATATGCCCTTTTTCAAGTAATTTGCCTGTAGGTGGCAGCAGCATCGACGGAATATATTGTTTGCCAACGATCATAACTCTCTTTGCTCCTCCTTGTTATTGTCGATGCTAACTAGTAAATCGAGAGATCGAGGTGCGAATATAAACCTAAATAATTGCATTGTATTTCTTATATTATTCTTTCTAATTTTTAATATCTAATATATTTAATTGGCTAGTTATGCAATGTGTTACAAAATATAAATATAAAATTACTACTTGACAAAATAAATATAATTATATATAATCGTAAAATAAGATAGGCTATTATACTCCGTACAATGAAAAAAATATTATCTGTATATAAAAAAAACTATTCCCCGAAATTAAAAATATGAGTTTAACAATAAATTTTGCAATTTGAACAATACAGTATATAAAACTAAATACAAATACAAATATTTACATACGGAATACTAAATAAATTTTACAAGAGAAAGAGTTCATCCAAAGGGCTGGACTCGGGAAGAGTACCCAAAACGCTCATTACATTTCCGCGTTGAATTGCAATACTTAAACGTTGATGCAAATAAGTAGTACAACGACGATCACCAGTGATGGAGATCAAAATTTGGCCTATTTGAGATACCAAAACTTTAGCGTCATGACTCCAAGGACCGAAGGTCTCCACAGCAAAGGGGACAAAGATATAAACCTAAATAGATATTTTCTGTCCTCTTTAATAATTATAGTTCCCTTGACTTTCATATGTAGCTAACTGTAAAATCATTATTATTAAATTTTTCGTAATTATTTTGTAATAAAATAGACATTAACATACTTTTAAGTCTGATATAAGCCTAAATCTTTACTGTAAATATTCTGTAATAAAATAGATACAGTGAAACCTGCCTTTGCGGTCACTTCATTTAAACGGCCACCTGGCCAAAAGGCCAATTTTCTCTGGAACCAATTGGATTTTCCATAAGATCAATACAAACTCTCTCTTTATTTAGCGGCCACCTCATGCGCCGGCCAGCGGCCGGGGTCTATTTGGATTGGAACGTGACTATAACGGTCACTGTCCAACAAAAAATGTTTTCACGGATACTGTCTGACCTATTATTTCGATGGTTAGACAGGAAGCAATAGCTAAGTGTACAACAGTACACCCTCCATATCTTTGGGGTTAGTTGGTTACTGTTTTATGACTCTTTTGTCACTTTCCACTCCGACCCTGCACAGCTATAAATTCTTACTCGTTTTTTAAGGATTGAAACACGGACATTTTCTATACAGTATGTTTTAGGTAGTTAACCATTCGAATTTTTTTTCTCCTCTTTCTATCTTTCTCTATATGGACCAGCTTTTACAATTTTTCTTCTTTTCATTCACTTTATTCAGAGGAACTGTGAAGTTAGTTTGAGAGAGAAATCATGTCTAACAAATTTAGAGTGGTATTAAGTTTAGAGTTGAGACGAATAATGATTGAAGGAAGTGAGAAGGGAATATCTACGAGAAAAATTGCAGAAATATTCGAATATGGAAGGACACAAGTAAACGGTATAATTAAGAATAAAGATGAAATATTAAAAGAATGAGAGGAAGAGGGAATCTGTGTTTAGTAATGTGAATGATTTCCTTTACGAATGGTTAAAGTGTGCGAGGGCGAAGAAATTGGCAATAAGTGGGCTTATGAT
Source organism: Periplaneta americana (assembly GCF_040183065.1). NCBI lineage: Eukaryota > Metazoa > Arthropoda > Insecta > Blattodea > Blattidae > Periplaneta > Periplaneta americana. The sequence goes on along the minus strand of NC_091118.1, from coordinate 30,710,894 downwards.
TCAAGAGAAAGCTCTTGAAATTGCCAAAGAACTCAATGTAAGAAATTTTGTTGCTAGTAATGGTGGTTAGAGTGCTTTAGAAAACGGCATAACATTGCATTTCGTTCTGTTTCTGATGAAGGAGGTGACATTGCAACCAATGAAGAATGGAGAAAATAGACTGTCTTCAATTCTCGCGGAATATCAACTCAGAGACATTTACAATGTTGACGAAACAGTTTTTTTTCTTCAGGGCCCTCCCTAACAAAACTTAAGTTTCAAGAAAAAAGAGTATAAGGGGGGAAGTTGGCAAAAGACAGAATAACCCTGCTCTTTTGTTTTAATGCTGCAGGAGAAAAAGAACTACTCTTAATGATAGGGAAATCATTAAAACCGAGATGTTTGAAAAAATATTGACATGGGCTTATTGGAGGCGAAATGGACTGCCAACAATAAAGCTTGGATGACATCATCATTGTTTGAGAATTAGCTATGCGATTTCAATTCTAAGATTAAACGACAAAATCGCAATGTGATCCGTGAAATTAGTGTTTCTTCCCCCAAATACGACATCACACCTCCAGTCCCTTGATCAAGGTATTATCCAGTCATTTAAATTGAGGTACCGCAAGCGAGTTTTGAAAAGGCTAGTTGCAAGAATGGAAGAGGCTGACATTAATATGCATGATTGTTGTACGCGCACAGTCCTAAAAAGTCAGTGAAATTCAGTATTTTCATGCTGATTCATAAAAAAAACCGCAACCTTAATCAAGCGGCCACCTGATAAAACGGCCATTTTACAAGGTAACTTCAGATGGCCGCTTTAGACAGGTTTTACTGTATTGACGTAATTTAAAGTACAGCAATTTCACGATATCAGTGTTACGGGATTGATGTTTGGAGCAAGAGGAACGATACCCAACTTCTCTTCTAAATTCTGTAAGATCCTAGGACTGCACAAATCTTTTCTGAATGAACTGGCCCTCCTCATAATTAGAGAGTCAGTCAAACTTTTACGGAACCACCTATATGGACTCTAATTCAGTGTATGGAAAAAATTGACGCACCATTATCATTTTTCTTTTTCCTTCTTAGCTTTCATTGATTCTTTACTTGAATTTTTTTTATTCTGTAAACTGCCATTGTTTGTTGGTGTATTTGTTTGCCTTTTTTCTTATTCTTTTAGCTCTCATCTTCTATTTGTTCTTGTATTGTTTTGTATGCTTTGTCTAATGGCAACCTCTAATTTCATGAAGCTCTGATAAATAAAAAATAAAAAGCCTAAATCTAAGTACATGTTTTCTGTCCTCTTTTTTCGAACAATGTCCTCCTTTTTTAAGCTTTGTGTCCTCTATTTATCGATGTGAATCTGGCCACCCTAAACCGGATCTGATCTAATTTTATTCAGCCGTTCCAATGTAACTTAATTAAATCCTTTCTAATCGAACCAAATTGAATTTAATGCAATTTCGTCTAGTTCAATCCAAAGCAGTATAATTCATTGTAATTCAGTATAACCTAAATTTATCTAATCCAGTATAGGCTAATGCATCATATGTAGCCCACTCCAAACCAATCTAATCTCATCTCAAATTTAATAAATTCGGAATATGAATTTAGAAATAACGACTTCATATCTTAACTTGTAATAGAAAAATGTGTTTTTTGTTTGTTCATGACCTTCATTTCACGATTTTATTTTCGAGTGGTCACGTTCCTTAACTTAGTGCTAATATTTGTCATTTTAAACCATTGACTTTGTCTCTTGAAGAACATTAGAATTTAACAGGACCCCCGAAATGTATTCAGTGACTATGAAGAAATATGGCTACGCTGGTAGAATACATTTAAGCACGAATAGCTTATGAAAGCAGAAAGCTGAGTAATACTTGAAACGACCTACTTTTATCCAGTACGATTAATAGAAACCGTTAATTGAATAAAGAAGAAAGTACATAGCGGTTTGCAGTAAGCGGGGTGGAAGTGATATAATTGTGCAGGTTTTCTTTTTATTTCAGAATTTTCTCATTTAGATTTGTTACGCGATTCATAAGCTTCCATTTCAGCACTAGAATATGCATCTGTGTCAAAGAATGGTGAAGTTTAACTCGTTTTGTATCAATACTTTTATTTTTTTTATTTATTTATTTATTTATTCATTTCAATTTTACGCTTATGACTCCTAGTTTGTCATAAATTCAAACCAACCGTTTAATCTTAATTTCCATAACCCCTCATTATTTCTAGTCATTAAATCATTTATATTTTACAGATAGGCCTACAAGAAAAAAATACTTTCATAGCTCCTGCCCCTGAAGACAATATACTAAAAAAAAAAGGCTTTGTGATGTATCTTGTCTCACTGTGAAAAGAGAGAGAAAGGAGATATGTCTTACTTCGTCTGTATTGTTATAGCGATAGGGGGAGTGGAGCGGTGCCGCCCATCCATCCAGTGGCGGAAGGGACTAGTTGATACATTCTGTAGCGCAAAATAAAATAACAAAATATCTCTCTTCGTACTGTGTAGTTCCGTCACTGAGCTTGTCTTTCAAGAAACTGAGTTCCGGTAGCCTGAACAATAACAAGATTTTGAAAGGAATCCTGAAAATTTACAACCCTCCTATAATCTCCACCCTCATTTGAAGGGACTTGGTTTTATTGCTACTGAGACAAGATAAACCTTACCAGGTATAACTGGTCTGTCTCTCCAGCTTAACACAAAGTCGATCCTCAAATTAATATAGAAAGTAGCAACACTATATATTGAAGGATTTTCTCTCGACATGTTTTTTTTCGTTCTTTCACTAGTGGGCGTTTTCAGTCACATTTATGGTTTTCTGAATCCGAATGTTCTCTTCTTCTTAAAGCGGAGAATATGTCATGGGATTGCTTACAGTAATTTATTGTTAGGATCAACTCCCTCACTACCTGTCGCACAAAAGTTTGAAATTGACGGAAACGGACAGAAAAAAGTTTTCACTTTAGGACAGCAATAGGGTGGAAACAATCCCGGTTAATTATCTTGTTAAAAGTGCATCGCAGCGGAATGATATGTTTTGAAATTCGTTTTTGTACTAAGGTCCATTTTTGTATATTATGAAGTGCACTCCATTACCACCACTTCCATTCAAGATCAGGGTCGGCTCGTGAAGGTTAGTCAGTGACGGATCAGCAAAAACCCAAACGAATGTTACATTAAAATATAGATACGAGTATGTTATAGCAACTGAACCAAACTCTTTGACCAAAGACAAAATCGTTTAACATTTTCACGACAAATATCCGTAGCATTTTTCACAGTTCATAAAGTTTGCTACTCTTCTTGTGGAACAGGTTATTAAATTTATGGTTTTGTTTACGACGTTTGCTTAATCTAAGCATTTTTGTTTTCTTTTAGTCTCCGACAGATTACAGATTTTATCTTTCCTTTAGCAGCCACGGTTTGATTTCCGGTTGCTATAGCAACGGGTGATGATGTAATATAGCTGGGAGGAACGGAACGCGAGACAACCGACGTGTAATGTAGCGCTCACTCACATTCGTAACGCCGAAGCTGCCGCTAGATGGCAGGTACATATTATATGCACCCGTAGCATTGAAATGTATTGCATTTTGACATTAATTACATTTGATATCCAAATATAAGTATTCTGCGCACTCTGTATGCGCAGGAAACGTAAGTAGAACCGCTAAGAACGTCTTGCTTGATGATACCCGTGTAAATCTTTATTGTATGAGCCCAAGGGACTGTGTAGGTAAACCGCATGTGAAAGGCGTCGTTTTTTCTTGAAAAGCGTCGCGACGGGCGTCGTTTGTTATCGCTTCTCGGCCTTTTGGCTAAGATCAAAGTGTAGTATCTGTTCTTATCAGCTTAATATCTGATACGTCCTGCATCGCAGGACCAGAATATTAAACTGATTTTTGGAAAATGACGGAGTGCTAGGGGCTTGCTCCACCTCTGTCACGGGTTGGCCCGGTATTGCAGTACCGCCGGGATCGGCCCACCTAATCGCTTTCACATGTAGTTTAGTTTTTAAACCTGTAGTTAATTACACTCCACGTCGCGATGCCTTTCATGGTGTTTATATGTATACATAGGGTTTCTGCATGATTTCAGCGAGAAATCTTGTACGGATAGTCTGGTAGTTGTTGTTTTCGTATAGGACTTCGTTGGTTGTGTACTCTGTACAGTACCGTGCGGAATAGAGTTGGGCAACACGATTTGTTTTCAGAAGTCCATTCCAACGATTCAATCATACATTACGAATCGATTCTAACGATTCGTTCACGATTCTTCTAGTCTGCGATTGTAACTATTCTTTTGAATCGTCAACGAGTTCACGTTTCTTCCTAGTCTGCGATTCCAACGATTCGTCAACGAACGACACTTTTCTTTGCAAACACGGGTAGAACAAAAACGTTCTACATCTCTCGCATAGATGGCATAAGAGGCGAGACATTGGATTGTCTCTTTCCCATTGGCTGTAACCATTCATCATGACCTCCATTAGTCCACAAAATTATTCAAGTCAGTGTTTCTTAATTATAATTTATCAACTGAACCTCATTATCAAGTATATTTTTTGCATTACATCTCTATTTAACCATGTACATTTCAGGTTTGTGTTCATTATTTCTCACACTTAACAAATGCAGTATTTTGATTTCACTCTCGCTCGGGAGCATTCGGCACGGTTCGGAAATGTCCGCTGACAGGTTACATCAAACAGGTAAATAGAATCGTAGGTTACGATACCATGACGATTCGTTGATATCACGAATCGATTCTTACGATTCTTTATTATTAGTCGTTCGAATGAACGATTCGTTCACTAATCGACCCAACTCTAGTGCGGAATCTGGTTAGTGTAACCTGTGGCGTCGTTTACCCAATCCGTACTTCCAGAACTCTCGTGGCATCGTAACGTCTTTGAGGTGAGGTGGCCAGTGTTGCCAATGCAGCGGTTTTTCCGCTAGGCGATTTCTACCAACATAGAAAAATTGGCAACACGAAACGGCGCAGAAAGATGTGAATTTCTATTACTCCCAGTTCTGTCCTGTACCCACATTGCATCTTACTACAATACTGTAACAGGCAAACCGTTTCTTTAAGAATTATATGAAAGCATGGTTAATACGAAATAAAATCCCGTTCAGTACAAACAAAAATCATTGAAATTGTATAGTAGGCCTACAAAATTATCAAAGCTCATAAAACAGCATATATAATAATAATAATAATAATAATAATAATAATAATAATAATAATAATAATAATAATAATAAGTAAGCAAAATATGCATGAAGCTACAATCACTCGCTGCAAAATCGTGTCAAAGAGACTGATATTCGTGTGCACCAGATAGCATATCTATCACAACTCTTCAGGCCAGTGTTGCCATACCTACTGATTTAGCAGGAGATTTCCTGTTTTTCCATTGAATCTTCTGCTCTACTGATTTTTATGTCAAAAGTCCGAATTTCCCCTGCCTTTTTGGCATGCTGCAGTGACCTAGTTCTATGCCCGGGTTTTCAACTCATTACTTTAGTACACATAGGCCTATATTATGTCTTATTTTTGCATCTTATACACAAGTCAATGCTTTCATTTGTCTCCCTGCTCATATTGCGTCGCCACAATGATGCTTACAAGAAGCAAGGAGAGGGGTCTCGCCTGGAGTCCAGCGGCGGATTATGATATCAGCACACTGCAGAGAAAGACCATGTTTTATACACATGGCTCAACGTTATGGGTCTCTCCAATCCACTCGATAGTCTAAACATAATTACAGAACGATAGAGAACGAATGTTTGAAACCTTACCACGAAAGGATGCAAACCCTCTTCCTCACACACACTCACACAACACACACACACACAAGTATATAATCTTCATGCAACGTCTATCGTCAATTTGCAAAAGGAGGCATTTCGGAAATAAAGTGTTGGAAAACCGCAAAACTATAAGTTAAATTAAAATGTTCATTTTTTTTTTTCCAATTAGATCACTATGGATACAGACATTCAGGATCCATGAACATTTTAATATTTTAAGTTTATGATTTTTTGTAGCGATTTTCCAGCACTTTGTTATTTTGGACGTATCCCCTTTTGCAAATCGACGACAGAATTAAGTTATTTCATTATTGTTTTGAGGACTCGGGTGACAGAGGAGGAACGAAACTTATTCAGTATAGTGAAGTTTGTTTCTGATTGTGTGCACGTGAAACAGTGAGAGAGTGGAGTATAGGTAATGGCATTTTAGTGTTACATATCTTGCACAGTGATTTTTTAAAATGAGTGAAAGTGTCCCAGAAAGAAAGAAAAAAAGTAAATACTCCCAGAATATTATAAATTATAGTGGGGAAATGGTGAACAGTTTAAAGTATAGTTATGTAAAAGCAAGACAGGGGATAATTTTTCGTCTGTTATAGTCGCAGCTAATGCAGTACTGTATTTAATATCACCTTTAAAATAAATCTTCCGTGAATACATGAAAAATTCCAGATTTAATGCGAAACATTGTCAATAAGACATTACTGTGTAAAAACAAAATTGCATGACTTTGATACGTACGCTGAGTAGAGATAACAGTAATTATATTTAGCAAAATTGTTCCATTTCATTGGTTAGGGAAGTGCTATATAGTAATACAACAGTATCATCTTTCTTACAGTACACTGTTTTGTAATTAATATTATAATACAAAGAGGAAATTAATGTTTAATTAATCTACTGTAATCTCCTGTTTTTTTTCGATGATTTTCTTCTGATTTTCGTGAGTAGGTCGTGGCAACACTGCTTCAAGCATAGTTGACAGATGCAGTCTTCTGCCGACAGGTGGAAAGTCTTTGTCCTACATCAACGAATTATATACTGTATACTACTGGGTGTTCATTTCAAAGTGTGTCATGACGTCACTGTTGTTGGGTCACCGATTTGAAGCGAGTTTCAGCTTATATGTTAGAGAAGTTACCTATTATTTAAGGCGTTCTTCAATCTGAACTTGAGAACGTGTACGGTATAACTTGAACGTCGTAGCAACAGATGGCGGTCTGTACGGTCTGTGTGCTACCATAACCTCTTTCGAACTGTGTTTTGCGCCGGCAATTCGTACGCAGGGTATTTGTTATCATCGGTTGCGTACAGTAACATTCCACAATACAAATCAAATGCTCCGTGTCCATGTTGACTGTCGAAGTTAATGTCAACAAATACGTAAGTAATCGTCTTAACCCTCTCCCCATATCCCGACAGGACGTATTTCCAAACAGTTCACATTCCTGCCACTACCGGCGTTACCGTACGTATCGGTACATACTCTTCAGAATGAACGCCGTACTTGCTAGGCAACTTCTCTACCTCATAGGTTATACACCTCTTCGGAAGTGTAGGAAGATTGAATTCTCTACGCTCATCGGCTAGCCACATGACGGCATACAGCGAGCCATGACACACTTTGAACTGAACACCCAGTATATAGTATATAACTCGTCCTGCATAGCTTGTGATGGAATCCATGAACCGCGAAGCGGGCCATCGTATGTCTCAGCTCGGCCATCCATTCTCTTGTGATCATCGCGTCTGTGGTGTAGAAATCGCTCCAGATTTGCAATCTTTTTCCTTCTAGTTCTGTCACTGTCTCTTCGTATGCCTGTGTGGATGGTAGCTGCAGTCGCAGTTTCTTTAAGTAGAATGGCCCCCTTGCCAGCTCATATGTAAGTCGCGACGGGGTGTATTTTGATATGCACAGGACTCCTTTGAGGTAGCCTACTTTGCCTTTACTGCTTCGATTGCCTTGAGATTGCTTCTATTCAGGTGTTCCCATATTAGTACTAGACCATTATGTAACTATTGGTGAGATTTTGGCATGAAATAACTCTAATGCTGGTTGCACTGATATCTGTCCCAGATGACTGATGTCATTCACAGTTAATCACAGTAATTGTTTTGTCTTTTACATGTAGCCTGTATGTGGTTCCTGTGGTCTGAAAAATTAGACTTAGGTACTTAAAGTGATTCACTCGAAATAGCGGTTAGCCTTCTAGATACAGAGTGTCATCTGCTGCTGGCCTACCTTCTTTGCGGAAAGTCATTGTCACGGTCTTCCGCGGGTTCAGATGCTTCTCATTATTTTGTGTGGGCCCAGAGCACTAGCTTGTTTAGAGTTCCTTGCAGTTCTATTGATGTGACAAACCATGTCGTCTGCATACACGTACATGTTTATATTCTCCCCAGGTAGAGTTGAGACAACGTCAGCTGTCGCCATATTAAATAAAAGCGGACTCAGGGGGTCGCCCTGGATTACGCCATTTGTTTGTTCGATTGGCTCTGATATTGTTATACCATCGTATAATTCAATGTGATTGTTCTGTAGTATATTTCTGATGATTCGGACGATGTGGTGATTGCGTCCATTTGTGACACTCGTAATCAGGAGCAGTCGGAGTCTAAAATCTTTTAAGTACACTCTACTTAGAAATGTTTTTAATGAACAGAACTAGACTCTTGCGGAAGTTTCTAAATAGTCTTAAATGACCAAGTTGTTATTTTTTTCTCCTCTCTCTTTTTTTATTTTTTTTTTTATTATCTCGATATATTACTTAATCATTTGTATTTGTATGCCATTTAGTACGACTTTGCTAATCAACATTTTATGTCTTGTAACCCACATGTATTCTCCTATTAGTATATTAACTGTATAATATATCTCAAGTGAATTAATCGTCGAATTTATCTCGAGCATTTTAGGTCTTATAAATTGTGTGTTTGTGTGTGTGTGTGTGTATGTGTGTGTGTGAGTGTGTATATACCCCTTATGTTATGTAACTGATTTTGATTATGTGTAATTTTCTACTTTATTTTATAGGCCTATATTATGTAACCGATCTTGACTATTTGTAATTTTATATTATGTAATTTTATATTGTATATATATTATCTATTGTAATTTTCTACTATATTTTATGTAATTTCTAAGGTATTTTCCTTTGTGTTGTTTTGTAATCTAATTTTGTATTTCATGTATATTATTGAAACCTGGTTGAGTGGAAGAGAAGGCCTCATGGCCTTAGCTCTGCCAGGCAAAAATAAACCTACTACTACTAGTGTTTGTCTGTTGATGAGGTCAAAGGCCTTGGTGTAGTCTATGAATAGTGCATAGAGCTTGCCTTTTGGATGTCTGAGGGCATCTACAATATCGTCTTGCAGGCATTTCGTGGCTTGTGTTGTCTGTCGATCTGCCTCTTCGGATCCGAATTGCAGTTCCGGGATTTTCGTCTCCACCAGGGCTGTGAGTCTCGAGTTCATAATCTTTGTGAAGGTTTTGTAAAGGTTGCTTTGGAGAGCTATCCCTTTATAGTTGTTTGGATCTCCTACGTAGCCTTTTCCTTTGTAGAGCATCTTTACTTTCGATTTTCTCCAGTTGTCTGGTATACACCCTTTCTTCAGGCATTCCGTCGCCCATACTTCTGCGAGTATAGAGGCGGCTTGCTTGAGATGCTCATCGAATATACAGACGTGGACAAATTATTAGCAAAATTGAAGATTTTTATTATATATTTTTACAAAATGTGATTCTTCAATTTAGACTACAGTTGACATTTTTGCGCATTTCCAAATTATTAGCAAAACTGAAGATTTTTATTATATATTTTTACAAAATGTAATTCTTCAATTTAGACTACAGTTGACATTTTTGCGTATTTCCAAATTATTAGCAAAACCGAAGATTTTTATTTTATAGTTTTACAAAATTTGATTCTTCAATTTAGACTGTAGTTGACATTTTTGCTAATTAGAAATTATTAACAAAATTAAAGATTTTTATTATATATTTTTACAAAATTCGATTCTTCAATTTGGAATACAGTTGACATTTTGGATACTTCCAAATTATTAGCAAAACCGAAGATTTTTATTTTATAGTTTTACAAAATTTGATTCTTCAATCTAGACTGTAGTTGACATTTTTACTAATTTACAAATTATTAACAAAATTAAAGATTTTTATTATATATTTTTACAAAATTCGATTCTTCAATTTGGAATACAGTTGACATTTTGGATATTTCCAAATTATTAGCAAAACCGAAGATTTTTATTTTATAGTTTTACAAAATTTGATTCTTCAATTTAGACTGTAGTTGACATTTTTGCTAATTTACAAATTATTAACAAAATTAAAGATTTTTATTATATATTTTTACAAAATTCGATTCTTCAATTTGGAACACAGTTGACATTTTGGATATTTACAAATTATTAGCAAAACCGAAGATTTTTATTTTATAGTTTTACAAAATTCGATTCTTCAATTTAGGCTGTAGTTGATATTTTTGCTAATTTACAAATTATTAACAAAATTAAAGAATTTTATTATATATTTTTACAAAAATTTAACTCTTCAATTTAAACTACAGTTGACATTTTTGCATATTTCTGTCTATTGTAATGATAGAAATATGCAAAATTGTCAACTGTAGTCTAAATTGAAAAATCAAATTTTGTAAACAGAATTATCATAAAAATCGTCAATTTTGTTAATAATTTGTCCACGTCTGTACAGTCTGGACCCGCAGCATTTCTTTATTTCATTATATATGCTGTTTTATATGCCATTTGATCTACTAGTTAATACCAGGTAATGGTCATACAGCTCTTGAGTTGCGGTCTTACTATTCAGATTATCCTATTAGGAACGCAGTGATAGCAATGACAAGGCGAGTGAAAAAAATCGACACTACAGAAAAAGGTTTGTCAGTAGAGGAAGAATAAAAGAAGTAATTATTGTTTTTTTTTTTATCTTTCATGCCATTCCTGTAGGAAGTAAAATAACATGTATTAGACATACAGTAAGTAGTTATAGCGAATAACTGTATATTTATTTTGGTAGTGACTACAGTGTAGGCAATTAGATCCTGACAAAACATTCCAGTTGCGATAAGTGAACACAAGCATTGGCTTCGGCTACCAGGCAGGTGGCAGGGCTGTGACGATTATCTATATTTTCTCATCTGTGTAAGGTGCACTGGTACGGTGGCTATGGTAGACGATATAATATAATAACTACAACCAAGAAGATTAAATATATATAGCCCTCTTGACTACAACGTCTTTGGGTAGACGTGAGCGATAGAGCGGTGCCGTAAGAAATTGCTCGCCAAAAAACACGGACATACTTATTTACTTACTTACAAAAGGACAAATTTTATTAATCATTACAATCTGACGTTTTACCGCCCGCCGCTAGTATCTTAGTCGAAGCCAAATATAAGCAACTCGCTTCCAATCTTTCATTAACAAATTATACGAATCAAGAATGCTGGCACTAGCTCAGTAATATTTTACCAGATTCTTGAATTTCATATCAGTATCACATAACCCACAGTCCCTCTCCCCCAACCCAAATTGGTCTTCAGCAGAGAGTAACGAATTCCTTGCTCTGATGCTCTCTGATTTCACCTGTTGCATGACATAAATTTGTATCTTTTCGTTCCCATTCATTTAAATGAATTGATTTTTACTCATATTTTAAATCGATACCAACCCTCACTTAGTGTGTTCTCATTCAGAATTGATTTCATAGCAGAATTAATGTTTTCTCATTTTTTGAAATGTATGAACACGATTTATTAAGATTTATTTTTACGAGATTGTTGGCGACCATGCTACTTAGTGTGACGTCACTTCCTGATGCAGAGTAAACGGCGGTAAAATGTTGTTAGCTTTGTGGATTGTGGCCGTTGTGTGATTTCGTTATTTAATGTTCTGAAGTTATTTGTTTTCACGTCTAAAACGTGATAAATGGCAAGTGGTAGATATTATAGGCAGATATTGTGTGAACTTATACGTATGATCAGCGAAAATAGCTCGCATAGTGTTATGTAAGAAATACACGCTTAGACCCGTTCCAACTTAACCTATAACAACTCCCTTTGTTAGTTACTTGATTGTGGTGTGTACAAAGAATATGAACACAGCCTACACCAGATGTATAGTCGTGGGTTGCCGTGTACAATACTTCGGTAAATCATCAGAAAAGCTACATTCAAAAAGTGTTTGCTTCACTGAGGTATGAATAACACGTGGTTTAGCTTGCAGTCATAAATAGGCCTACTTTCAACAGAAAAATAATTTGGTACTTCCTTCTATATTCTATTGCACTGTTGTACGTTGTATTCCACCCCCTACTTGATACAAATATGTTTCGAGAGGTCCAGGAACCTATACTAGGGAACCGAACCATTTTTTTAGTGGGGATGAGGGTAACTGTAATATTGCATTAGAATATATTACGGATAGGCCTAAGTATTAAACGATTTGAAACAAGTGCACAATACCGGAGCGGCGAATATTTCAAGTTATGTTGGATGTATTTGTGGCTGTAAAATAAAGCCACGTGTTTATGATAGGTTATGTACACGTATATTCGCAGAAACCAGCGAAGCATTATAAAATTGTGCCTTTTTTTTCAGTGTAGATTTTCTGAAAAATTAGCCCATTTCTCCTTCGAATGGACAGGTAATCATTTGTAATATTTGCAGTCTTGCAGTAGGCCTAGTAACGTTATATTCGTGGACTGAAGTTCTATATTCTTGAGATAAACGTGTCCAGTGAGATTCTTATGTGTATGGTTCATAAAATGCAAAGTAAAAAAATGCAAAATTATTGTAGAAATGTGGATTAAGTTATAGGCCTGTGTGGATTATCACTGAGCAATGAATTCAGCAGGTTAGGTTTAGTTTATTTTTAAGTATACCGGTAACTAGTTATATTTAGCCAGTAGACTTATGCATAGGAATGATGCAGAGGTAGCATAGTTGTTTAGGAGCTATACTACAACCCCAAAGCTGAAGTCATGGATTCGATTCTGGATTGACCAAATCCTACAAGTTGCACGATGGCTTTGGGGTTGACTCAACCTTTAACAGGAATGAGGGTTACAGCATAGGCTATTATTTTCTTGTTGGAAATTGTTAATAAACTGAAATAATTTATTTAGGTCTACTAATAATATACCACAAATAATTCTAGGTGAAAACTTGTACACGGATGACGTGGATATGTTAGGACAAAATCCGCAAACGATTAGGGAAAACACGGAAATTTTACTTGAGGCAAGTAAAGTGATATTTTTGGAAGTAAATTCCGAAAAGACGAAGTATATGATTGTCTCGTGGCCGGAATATTGTAAGAAATGGAACTATAAAAATTGGAGATTTATTCTTCCAAGAGGTGGAAAAATTCAAATATTTTAGATCAACAGTAACAAATATAAATGACACTCGGGAGGAAATTTAACGCAGAATAAATATGGAAAATGCGTGTTATTATTCGGTTGAGAAAACAGTTATATTACTGGTTATTCTGAATGGTTGTGAAACTTGGACTCACAGAGAGAAACAGACATTAAGGGTGTTTGAAAATAAGGTTCTTAGGAAAATATTTGGGGCTAAGAGGGATGAAGCTACAGGAGAACGGAGAAAGTTACACAACGCAGAACTGCACGCATTGCATTCTTCACCTGACATAATTAGGAACATTCAATCCAGACTTTTGAGATGGGCAGGGCATGTGGCATGTATGGGCGAACCATATATAGTGTTAGTTGGGAGGCCGGGTGTAGATAGGAGGATATTAAAATGGATTTGAGGGAGGTGGGATATGATAGAGACTGGATTAATCTTCCATAGGCTAGGGACCATGGCGAGCTTATGTGAGGGCGGCCCTGAACCTGCAGGTTCCTTAAAAGCCATTTGTAAGTAAGTAAGAAAACTTGTACCATTTTTATATTCACATCAGCTTCTGAAGCCACTTTTCTTGCACTTGTTTTTGATTATTTGGACCTGTGCACATGTTTTGCTGCTTCACAATCAGTCGTCAACATTTAATATTTGCTACATGAATATTAACTTCCATGTTAGTGAATTTTTCACTTTCCAGTATTTTTAATATGTTTCAATTACCTAGAATTATATGTATAGGCTTAGTCCTTACTAGGTAATTGTACATTACCATCCTTTTAGGAAATTACCTTACTGTGCTCCAACCACGAGAAAGTCTCCGCCGGATGAGACGAAGGGGGGTAATGCTGTGAATGAATGTTGATGTCATAAGATGTCGTAAGGTCACACACGTGGGTACTCTTATCTCTATTGGCTAGCTCTCACAGCACAAACCATAACATTGATACAGACATATTGATACTACCCTAGTTACAAAATTAGATCACAGTTAATCTCCTGGTTTTTTAATCTCTTCATACAGGAAATAACATATGCAGGAGAGGGCATGGTTTTTAAACTGGCGTTATAACGGTAATATTATTTATCTACTTCGTTCCAATAGATGAGGCAATAGCAAGCACATTTCTTTCACGGTTGATCTCCTGGATGAAGAATAGTAGTACCATAGCATTATTTGGGAGTAGGCCTACGTAGGCTACTATGTTTTATTAAATTTTACATCATTTAGGCCCACTAAGCATTTCTGTTAAAGTTCTGTGATAAATGAAATGCATTTAATAATTAATTATTAAATTAAATCAATCTGATGGTAAGGAATGATATGCCTTGTAATACATTTTTTTTTTTTTTTTTTTTTTTCCTTTAAAGTTGTACCATAACTTAAAAGAAATATGATTGAATCTTGATCTCGCTATGCAACACATACAGGACTGGCGTATGATTTGTGGTGAGTTATTTTATGGTCAGGCTTCAAGAATTTTATGGTGGCTCACCATTGATGCCAAAATTTTACTAGTCAGCATGGTGGAACTAGAAAAGTGCAATTAAAAAATCGAAATATTTTCACTTGCCGAGTAAAAATTTTCATTCATCACGAGTGCTTTTTTCCAATCCCAGTTCATTTTGAAATGAAACTGAGAGATGGATTAACTTCACAGATATACATAAGCCTATATCTGGAAAGATAAATTAAGCGAGTTTTCATAAGGTCGAGGATGAGTGACAGGTTAGGTTTGATCTGTTCAGGTTCTTGGTATATCTTTCATAGTCCATATGCTTTTTGGTAGATATGCTACACAAATAAATATACCTGAACTGAAATAGGAGAGAATTTTTCTCCGTTCCATTACTCTTTCATCGTATGATGACTCAGAATATCTGCATGGAAATATTATATGTACTTTGGTACATTAAAATAATATATATATGATATGCGTAAATTACTTCGTGATATAAGACGGCGCTTATTACGTCGGATCCCGGCCAACTAGTCACTCATAACGAGTGCACCTCAGCACATGTGTGGACTTCAGTCCTACGTTCATAGACATCTATGACGTAGTGTCCACACCTGTGGAGTAACGGTCAGCGCGTCTGGCCGCGAAACCAGGTGGCCCGGGTTCGATTCCCGGTCGGGGCAAGTTACCTGGTTGAGGTTTTTTCCGGAGTTTTCCCTCAACCCAAGCTGAGCAAATGCTGGGTAACTTTCGGTGCTGGATCCCGGACTCATTTCACCGGCATTATCACAGTCATCTCATTCAGACGCTAAATAACCTAAGATGTTGATAAAGCGTCGTAAAATAACCTACTAAAATAAAAATAAATCTATGACGTAGTGCAGAGGGCGGCCACTAGAGGGAACCCAAGAGTTGGAACTTAAACTGAGACGATTCTGTGCGACACTGGGATGGATATCCGGTGTGGCTTAGTGGATAAGCCTCAGCACGTAGACCTGAAAACTCGGGTTCAAATCCCGGTTCTGGAGAGAATTTTTCTCCATTCCATTACTCTTTCATTGTATGATGACGCAGAATATCTGTATGGAAATATCATATGTACTTCGGTACATTAAAATAATATATATGATATGCGTAAATCACTTCGTGATTTAAGACGGTGCTTATTACGTCGGATCCCGGCCAACTAGTCACTCATAACGAGTGCACCTCAGCACATGTGTGGACTTCAGTCCTACGTTCATAGACATCTATGACGTAGTGCAGAGGGCGGCCACTAGAGGGAACCCAAGAGTTGGAACTTAAACTGAGACAATTCTGTGCGACACTGGGATGGATATCCGGTTTGGCATAGTGGATAAAGCATCAGCACATAGAGCTGAAAACCCTGGTTCAAATCCCAGTGCCGGAGAGAATTTTTCTCTGTTCCATTACTCTTTCATCGTATGAAATATGAGTGCTTTCCTGCATAGTGAAAAATAATGTTGGTACCACTAGGTTACATGATGATTTCATGTGAAAATATGTGAGCAAATTTTCAGTCACGTGTATAAAATGCAAGGTATATATGAGAGTGGGTTGGGTGGATTTATATAGCTTTCACAATGATCATACCGTGTCACTAGAGTGGTGTGTCTTTGTAGAGTCTCTGAGAAGTTATTTTCAATGATTTAAGTAGGTTTTTTCTCGTGTGTATGTGTGTGTGCGTGCGTCCGTCCGTCCGTCCGTCAAAGATTCACTGTAATAGGCTATGTTTCTATGTCTTTAGGTTTTTTTTTCGAAACGAATTTAATGACAATTGAAGTTCCACTTTAGATTATAATTCTTATAATTAGCCTATAACCATGCCCAGAAATCTAAATTTTTAATGTAATGTTCTCATTTATACATAGATTATTTACCAGTAATATGGAAATATTTTTGTATTTTCATTGTGAGTTATTGTTTCGTACATATGAAATTGTATCGAATAAAGCAGTATAATAGGCCTATAATTGTTTAAAAAATAGTTAGATTCACGAAGGTAAAGGACTAAACTTTGAACACTATATTTCACTGCTGATCTCAAGTTGGTTTCGGGCATGGGTTCCATTCCCGCTTGGACTGATTACCTGTTTAGTTTTCTTCCGAGGTTTCCCCTAATCATAAAGTAAATGTCAGGTAATCTATCAATGGTATTGAACAATAACCTCATGGTATGTCAGGAAAATGAACAAAATGAGATTTCACTTAATTCCTATGAAAAAGTCTTTCCTAATTTTCTGCAAACATATCTTACGTCCAGGCATGGATACAAACTTTAAAACAAGAGATTTAAATAACCTCATATGTTATATATTTGTTCGTTATCAAGACATTAAAATGTTTTTTCGTTTTCCTGTAAAATTGAATATTTTGACATACGAGGTTGCTGTTCAGTACTATCGCTATGGTGAATTCTCGGCCTCATCTCGTCAAATACCATCGACGCTAAATAACCTAGTAGTTCATACAGCACTGTTCAATAACCAACATTCTAAAAAAAATACTATATTTAATTTACTTCGTCTTTTAATTGATTAATTGCATAAATAGTAGTCTGTTGGTAAATCTGGAATGCGTTGATTCATGCTAGAGAATATTTTTATTTTTGTATTTATTATGTGAATGTGGAAGTGAAAATGTATTTTTTTCTTTTATTAGAATGACAGAAGAGGAGGAACAAGTTCACCAAAGAAAAAACATGTGACTTAATAACGAAAACTACCATTTTGACTGTGCTCCAACTTTCACACAATGAGAACCAGTACCCGCTAATACTTCGCCTTCTCACATTTGTACCAGCATTAGGTAAGTAGACTGCAAACGCAGTTTTGAAAATCATTGCATAAATTTGGTTAATTTAATTAATTTTATTGTAGCTAAGCCAGACATGCTATATTGCAGATCATAGGTAAAGGCCAGCGTACACTGGACGATATACTATATACATACAGTAGAACCCCGATTATCCGTCACCCTATTAACCGATTGGCTAATTATCCGACTGTCTATTTCTCGCTCTTTTTTTTTTCTTCAGAAATAAATAACTTATATAAAGTACTGTTTTGTATATCATATTAGTAGCACAGTCTATTATATACAGTCACGAAGCTCAATACATAGGGAATATGCATCCATAGATAGTTGCTAACTACTAGGATCGCTACTATTGGTACTATCGCCTCATTACAGACAATACGAAATAGTACCGACACAGTCTATTGTTCCTAGCACCCTCACAACTCAAGCTTCGTGACTGTATATACTAGACTGCGTTAGTAGGTTCTACATATTTTTTTGCTATAATGTTTTATTACAAGCCTTTATCGTTACACAGCATTGTCTACTGTTCGAATTGCCGTTCTATAATATAACTTGTATATAAAATGTCTTCCACGGGTGTTAACAGAAAAAGTGATGTGCTAAGTATCGAAATAATTGAATGGTTTGAGAAAGAGAAACTGTGGCTCATCTCGCATCAGAATTCGAGATTGGAGTTACAACTGCGCGATTTAATAAAAAAACAAGGATAAAGAGTAAAAAAGTATGTAAACCTACAACACGAGACCTACTTTATTCCTATCTTTCCTGAGACAGTCATTAAAAAGGGCATCCTTGTCCTTTGAAAACCCGTCGTTTATAACCAGATTTAAATTAGTGAACTTCTGATCCACTACATAGCAAGACCACAGTCTACTATATACAGTCGCGAAGCTTGAGGTGTTTTTTTGCAAATCTCGTGATAAAGCACTCCAAGCGGTTAGCAACTAGAAACAATAGACTGTCCATGGTCGACTTTGGACTGTGTCGTATTTCTATCGAGTGCTAGCTCGTTGCGTATTTCACATTGATGCTTGTGAAATGTTCGTTATTGGTTGTAATGAAAATGTTAATGGCTAAAATATAATAATTGGAATAATAATATGGGACAAGGAGGAGACATTTGTAGTGCTATAAATTGTAGCAACAGTAAGAGACAGAGGCCAGAGTTATCCTTTTTCCGATTTCCGAAAGATTCAGAAAGGTTCCTGGGTTTCCACAAGAATGCTGTGCAGAAACAAAACTCTTAATTTTGAAGTTCTTTGTGACTGTTAGAATACATTATATCCTTAAATTTCACAAGAAATGTTTCAGTCTAACCGAAAGGACATTAGATACCGGTTAAAGTTCTGTCACTTAGGCTGCTAAATTTCCAGAGAAATAAAGGTTAGGTCTACTTTTTTTTTTTCAGAGGATATATTTTTAATTGTAGCTATTAATTTTCTTATTATTTTTATGTGTTATTTTACTAAAGACATAGAAAAATTAAGTTTGTTTTAATGAAATTTATTGATCACGTTTTATTTTCAATTGTGGTGGGATTATTATTGCTTAGGCCTACTTTTTTTTTTTCAAAGGATATGTTTTTAATTATAGCTGTTAATTTTGTTGTTATTTTTATTTGTTGCTTTACTAGAGACGTAGAAAAAGTCTGTTACAATAAAATTTATTGATCACGTTTTATTTCCAATTCTGGTGTGATTATTATTGCTTAACCTCACCCCACTTTGTTAACTACGTAAGCCTACACTACAAGTACCGGTACACATAAGTTACTCCATTAATTCATTTTTCCATTATTATTATTGTTGTTGTAAAGGAAAATGTAAACTAATATTTATTGGTTTCATAATTAATTATCGCTATAATCTTGAATGAGTGAAGCCATTATAGTAAATTTCAATTCGTTTTGCACAAACAAAAATTATATTAACTTATTTCTTGCAGGTATCTTCGAGTTTATGGTGGAATTTAATATACATCATTAAAATAATAAATTAACTTTGTGCATTTAATATTTCAATAATGGAAGGAAGGTGTTAATTTTTCCAAAACAACACAACGAAAGTGTAACATATTTTGTCGTCTACTAGGAGAGAGATCTGTGATGATGAGGCGATAGTAGCGATCCTAGTGGTGGGCAACTACCCATGTTTGCATTTTTACTACATATTGAGCTTCGCGACTGTATATAGTAGACTGTGGCAAGACCATGGAGGAAATTACAAAATCTTCCATGGTACGGATTATCCGATTTTTTCGATTAACTGTTCAGTCCATCCCCTTCATTACCACGGATAATAGAGGTTCTACTGTACTATGCTTTTGTGCGAAATTATAACTAGCGATAAGATACGCACACTAGATGCTATAATAATGCTTCATCTGAGACATTTTCTGCAAGATGACCAAGAGAATGGATCCAGAGGGATTGTTATTATTTGCATTGGCTTTAAAACTGAAGCAGAAGAACTGGATTCATGAAATTAATAATCGTAGGGAGGAAGTGGGGAATTTCAGAATTTATATAATGACCTAGAAAAGGATGAAAAGTTTCAACAACACTTTCTTTTAACAAAATAATTTCCCCATTTCTGTTCTATTTCCGTAGTGCTTCAAATTTCTTTTCATATACTGTCCCTAAGTTCGTCTATAGTCATTACGTTATTTGAATACACTTACCATATTGAAATTTCCATGAAAACTTGGATTCAGAACGATCTGAGTCTTAAGTTCAATGCACCTAAAAAGTGAGGTTAGATCGCACGGGTTTTTTTGTGTGTGCGTGCGTGCTCGCGTTTTTTCATTATGAACATTGCCTGGAGCTCAGAAAAGTCTGAGTTAATGTTTCTACGATGGGATCCATGTTGATAATTAGAACAAAATTTAATCACAAATGTTATGAGTTGTGTTGTGTAAGTTCTTACGAAAAAACAAACAAGCACTAAAGGCTGGCAGTTCTGAGAAGTACTTTTGGAGAAAAACTAAAAATGAGTACAGACTTAACTGTAGATATAATTGTATGAAAGTTTAGTGGAGTTAAGTGAAAAATTTCATGCAATTTCTGTTGAGTAAAATGAATAAATAATAATAATATAAATGAATGTGGCCGTAACGTGACTTACATGTTGAAATATGTTGTAATTCATAACTAACTTTTAATTTTTAGTGATTTGTATTTGAGATTTCAATATTAAAAAATTAAAATCAATGTCTTAAACTGTTTTATTGCATCACATTAATAAATAAATTCTTGAGAACAATGTCCCATTTTGGACCTTCAGAAATATGGTCACCCTGCATATTGATCAATCCAATATTTTCATGACTGTTGTGTGGAAAATCCCGAGGCTCATTAAAATATATTGAATGGTGTGAGATGGACTAAACACTTCTGTTTCTGCAATACCATGAGTGATCTCAGAGTAAACTTTACATGTCAAAAGACTGCTAACTTATATAAACTTTTGACCAAAGGATGCATTACTATAATTATGTACGTGACTAGGAAAATTCGCCAGTATATCAAATTAGTTTTATATGGTAAATGAAAACTCACTTTCACTATCTTCCGGTATTTTGAAGAAACATTTTGTGAGGTGACTACTCCTTCTGTGTCCAGAATCAGGATATCTGCATTTAATACGTGCAGCCATTGCAATGTAACAGACATAAATAGAATTCTGTAACTAAAATTCAAACATTCAAAATGTCTTCCTTAAAATTTATTTCCAGGAATAACAACTTAAACCTAGAGTACTCATCTTAATACTCCATTTCCAGGAGTTTAAATTCAGTGGCAGAATGTTAGTAAGAAACGATGTTAGCACTCTCAATGGAGACTACTTAGAATTAAAAGCGATTAACAGGAAAAAAGATTGAATTGAACCCCTCTCTCCTATTCTAGCCCTCTTGCTCACAACCATTGTTGATTAAGATCCAATTTAACATCAGGTTCTGCTATTTCTTTGAAAAACATCACCATTCTTGCTTGTGTGAAGTGATATAATTTTATTGTATTTTGAGTCGGTTATTTAAAAAACCAGCATAATAATGTGTTTCAGAAACTGTAAATTGGAGCCTTTTCTTGTCCTGAATTTGATTTTGCCAATTGCCAGGGTCAGGACTACTATTAAAAGTGCATATTTCACTAATTGAAACTGCTGCATTAACGTTTTCATTAGAAGTCTCACTAGCAGTGTCACTGTTTATATCATCATATACTTTCATTAGATTGATTGTACTCACATTTATTTGTAGAAATGGAGGGTTCTTGAAAGGTCAAATTATCACTTTTTGCAGAATACTCAGTTATGGACACTGTTTCATCGATCTTAATATAATTAACATTGAACTGCAGAACTTTTTCCTCAATTTTTCTGTTGCCGCTCATTTTTGCCTTTTTAATAAATGGCCTGATTCGAATTTTCTACCTCTGTCGCATTCTCTCCCGGATATTACAACGAAAACATAACACGGTAAACTTAAAAAAAAAAAATAAAAATAAAATAACTCTTGGGGGAAAGTACAGAGGTGTGAAAATTATTAGAATAATCTTAATTTTAAAGGTTTTTTAATAGTTCCTTCACAAATATGCATTGAATTGATGAATATTGGTATATAATATTGCTATACTGATGTAGGATATATTTACTACTAACAATGCCGGAAAGCATTGCTGTACATTGGTATTTTTCTTATTTTACAATTGTTACGGGAATTCGGAAATTATTATATTATGTTGGCGGAATTGGAAACATCAAAAGTTAATTAAGAAATGCTTTAAACAAATTGTTCTTTGCGTTTACATTGTTGTGAAGGTTCAAATGAACGTATACATCTGTTTTCTGCATATAATTTTTTATGTTTCCAATTCCGCCAACATAATATAATAATTTCCGAATTCCCATAACAATTGTAAAATAAGAAAAATACCAATGTACAACAATGCTTTCCGGCATTGTTAGTAGTAAATATATCCTACATCAGTATAGTAATATATACCAATATTCATCAATTCAATTAATATTTGTGAAGAAACTATTAAAAAACCTTTAAAATTAAGATTTTTCTAATAATTTTCACACCCCTGTATACCTGAATAAACAACACTGGAACTTTACCACAACAAGAAGGAACCTTACTTGTCGGCAGGGTGCGAATTAAGATTTCTGATGTGGGGGGGGGGGGGATAGAATCCTAGATAGAGAATACCATACATAAAATTATTATTATCCTCATTCGATACGGCTCAACGCTTGGTCGCACTGAGTTGCTCGTCTTGCATCTTGATCATAATAATCATATCCATGAGCAGGCTTAAGATAAGATGTGTAATTTCAAGTTATTGTTGTCAGCTTGCCGGTGATGATACATGAATATTATTTTCTTTGCTTACTTTATACATCATCATCATCATCATTAGGCCTCTGTATACCTGTTTCGGCCCCATCTAGCAGTCTTCTTAAAGGTCTTCCTGGTCGACGATGTCCTCTAGGTTTATACTGCATCATAATTTTTGGGATTCTTGAATTTTCCATTCTTCTTACATGATCTAGCCAATTGAATTTGTATCTGCTGATTTTTTCTTCTACTGACTCTACTTCTAATTGTTCTAAAATTTCTTTATTCCTTTTTCGGTCTAAAAGAGTATATCCTGCTGTCCTCCTGAAAAATTTCATTTCCGTTGCTTTGATTCTGTTCATGTCTTTTTTATTTAATGTCCAAATCTCGCTTCCGTATAAAAGGTAGGGTAATGCTAGTGTATTATATATTTTTATTCTTGTAGATTTTTGTACTAATTTAGCTTTTAATGTATTGTTTATTATTCCTAGAATTTGTGTAAATTTGGTAATTTTCTTGTTCACATCTTTTTCATTTTGATAAGATATTTCACAACCCAGATAATTGAAATTTTGCACTTGTTCGAGGCATTGGTTATTGTGTATTATCTTACTTCTGACTGGGTCTTGTCCTAAAAATGCCATTACTTTTGATTTTTGTGCTGAAATTTCCATCCCAAAATCTATTAATATTTTATTTAATGTATACAATCCTCCTTGTAAATTATCCTCTGAATTGGAAATTATAACTTAATCATCGGCATAGAGTAAGGTATTTAATGTTAGAGCACTGGTTATTTTGATTCCTGATGTGTAGATTTGGTTCCATTTTAAAATAATTTCATTTATATAAATATTAAATAAAGTTGGTGATAGTGGACACCTTGTCGAACTCCATTATTAAATAATTTTCTTTCGGATATACAGTTATTTATTTTGACACTTATTTTGCTGTCTGTGTAGATTTCTATTATATTTTGTAATAGCAAATTTGGAATATTTTTATCTTGTAATATGTCGAATAAAAGGTCTCTTCGGACTTTATCAAAAGCTTTCACAAAATCAATAAAAGCTATATGGGTTTCTAAATTAAATTCTCTTCGTTTTTCTAACAATAGTTTGATACTAAATAATGGATCTACACATGATCTTCCTTTTCTAAAGCCATTTTGACACTCCAGAAGGAAAGTTTCAGCATATTTTTTTAATTTTTAATTTAAAATCCTACTAAATATCTTATAACATGTGTTGAGGATACTAATCCCTCTATAGTTTTCAACATTCTGTTTATCTCCTGTTTTATATTTGGGAATAATTACACTATTTTTCCATTCTTCCGGTAAAGTGGCAGTCAGATATATTCTGTTTAGAAATCTTAGTAATCTTTCTTGAAATAGATCTCCTGCATATTTATACAATTCTGAATTTAGGAATACTTTATACATACTTTATAGAATACATAGGCTATACTCATATTAAAAGAATTATATTTCGTGAGGGGGGATAGAAGTTATCTCTGGCAGGGATGTTAATATGAATTTATGAGAGGGGGATAACTTTCCAACTGGGGGGGGGGGAGAGAACCGTTAATTCGCATCCTGCTTATCGGCCAGATGTTAACTGTGATACTGGTTGTAACATAAATATGGCTATTAGAATTTATATTGAGTGACAATATGGGGTAATTTTATATTTATTATTAGGTAATGGAATATTAATTACGAACTTTACAATTTGAGAAAATATACATATTGGCGTTGTATAACGTGTTTTGAACATTTCAAATTTAACAATTTGTGATGATTATTTATTTCAGTTTTATCATTATTTATAATGTTTCCTCATTATTGATCGAGTGTGAGCATGGAGTGGGAAGAACGAAAATACGAGTTCCACGAAAGCCGATCGAGTGGGAAGGAAGAAATGAATGAATGCATTGTTGACTGTACTTTGAAAGCTAGACTTTTGTGTCAGTTATTATATTCCTTTAAAGATGAAAATAAATAAGATTGTGGAAACAGAAGAAATAGCACGTAAATAAAATGAAACATAGGTATCGGAATGAAAAATAAAATGTTAAGTACAGGCCGATTATTTAGTCCTGACAGCTCAGCGACGCGTAAGAGGGGAAATAATAGGAGTAGTGGGGAGAGCTCCGGAGTAGAGATAAGGGCGAGCGGTCGGTAAAGGAATGCAGTACAGCTTAACTCTACTGGAAACATACGGCTCTACCGCATGCGTGACATCTGATCACTCCGAAGGCAAGCGAGTGACTAACCCAAACACCCCTTGGCGTAACTAAATGAGGTTCGTTCCAACAAGCGGGTTCATGGATCAGTTCATGTACGGTTCCTGTACCATCTTATGCGCATGCGCTAGTTGAGCATCTGCTATGGGATTGAAACTGGACTGGACGTTGTTGGAACGCTTTCGCGAATCGTTATGTACTAAATCCAGAGATGCTATAACTGTGATCATCTTTGCTAAAAACGCGATGCTTAATTATTATCGTTTCGCAGCTAATTCTAATTGCAGAAAATAGAATTTCGATCATTTTCTATAAAAAGATGACAAAAAATATGGAAGGCAAGAATTCCGATAATTCAACGTCGTTTACTGGGGGACTCTCATCTAAAAATAGTTCTTTTTTTAATTATTAATGTATGTACGTTATTTATTATATTTTTAATCAAAGCTGCATGTTGAAATTGTAATTCACTGTTTCAATACCCAAATAATTTCCATTCCCTTTCTTTTTGGCGAAAATTTAAATTAAATCTCTAGTTTTATTATTCGTCTGTACTGTCACTTTTCATCTTTAACCTCAATGATGTGAACGGTCGGTCGTGTCTTCCTTCAGTATCTAGGAGACGTTGGTGAGCTTATGCGCATGCGCGTCTTGCGTACTCTTCCGTACATGCCTCAATCCACGGACTATTTTTGACCGTTCCGAACCCGTGTCAAAAGCTTGTTGGAACGCCCAACTGCAGTACATGTTTCCGGTTCAGGACTGGTTCGGATTGTGTTGGAACGCTTTTTCTGTACTGCGCATGCTCACGATGGTTACGGACGGTTCCTGACTGTTGTTGGAACGAACCTATGGACTCGCCTGACCCAGGCTCACATCTCCGGCGACTGTCAGGACTAAATAATCGTACTGTACTCGTAGTCGCGCGGTCCCTTCATGCGGCAGACCATTTCGCCTTTGTGTAACGACTCCTCTGAGCAAAAGCATTCGTTCTTTGTTCGTTCGCTCACTAACAGTCTCACTAATAAACCGTGTATAGTTTTTATACTAGACTTATGCAGAGTTGAGACAGAAAACTTTACTAATAAACCAAGCAGAAGCGATGGACGTATAAACAGCCTGTAACTATACAATGGAAATTGCTTTGCAGTAGTTATATACACGAAACCCCTTGTTTAAGCGTTGTATATAGAGAAAAAATGGCCGCCCCTCTAACAGCTGTTCGTATCGACTGTCATTTTATGATGATGGTTGCCTAGTAACCAAAGAAGAACAAACCAAAGAGCACAGAATACTTAGAATAATAGCTTGTACTCTTTGACCAAAATATAGTATGGTAATCGATTAGAGCCAGTTGTACTATCGATACTTAACACGCCACACTAGAGCGCTCTACCGGATGCAATAGCGAACCTCAGATATTCTATTATCTTTCGTAACGAAGTAATGACGAAACTATGACGTAGCTGTGTAACAGTTGTACTGTTATACACGACGTATGTAGTGATTATTAGTAAGGAATTTACACACGACGTATAAATGAGCTACTCATTGTATAAGTATAAGACAGTTAAGCGTCTGTATATAGAGTTTTTATTAGTAAGACCGTAAGTGTATAAAGCCGCGTACACTCGTAGCGAACGAACAAGGAACGAATGCATTCGCTGATTATATTCGGAACATGTGGAGGGTCCAGCAAAGGCGAACCGATCATTTGGTTTGCCCTCGTAAGAGATCCGTCGCTTGTCGGACATCAAAGGAAGTTCACTGTAGCAGTAGAGCGCAGCGGGTAATATAATTTCACCTACCGACACCAATTGGTACGTCAAAACTGAAGTGGACTGGAAAAATTGTCAACCCAGAGCCATATTTACGCATAGGCCAACGTGAGCCGTGGCCCTAGGCGGCAGATGTTTGGGATTAGTACTGTATCCGAGCTGTGACAATTTGATAAATTTTATACACGCGCTCATTTATGACAAACATTTTAGGTCTACATTATTTTTTATATATCCGAACAATAGGCATTTTATACTAGTCGCGACGCTGTTATTCCCGGCGTGACTCCTCTTTGCTTACGTCTTAGGAAGTCAAGGTTCTATAAAGTCTAGGTAGGTAGTATCGTTCGCCATTTTTGTTCTTTCGTTGCCGAGCTACCAGACGAGGAATCTATTTGCCACACCGTTAAACATGATCATGTCGTAGTTCCTATGATAATAAATCAAACGTACTGTAATTCAGCAAATAATAGAGCGGAAAATAACGTCCTCGTGTGCTTTCTGCGAACGCCAACGAAAGAGCCAAAATGGCGGGCGATTATATTAAGTATTTATCCAGCCTTCGTCCACACCTGTGGAGTAACGGTCAGCGCGTCTGGCTACGAAACCAGGTGGCCCGGGTTCGATTCCCGGTCGGGTCAAGTTACCTAGTTGAGGTTTTTTCCGGGGTTTTCCCTCAACCCAATATGAGCAAATGCTGGGTAACTTTCGGTGTTGGATCCCGGACTCATTTCACCGGCATTATCACCTTCATCTCATTCAGACGCTAAATAACCTTAGATGTTGATAAAGCGTCATAAAATAACCTAATAAAATAAAAAAAATATCCAGCCTTAGGAAATGCTTGACGTCTTCATCAGCGAATCACAAGACGCACACGTTTAAATGTTAAATGTTGTGTTTTATTTAACGACGCTCGCAACAGCAGAGGTTATATCAGCGTCGCCGGATGTGCCGGAATTTTGTCCCGCAGGAGTTCTTTTACATGCCAGTAAATCTACTGACATGAGCCTGTCGCATTTAAGCACACTTAAATGCCATCGACCTGGCCCGGGATCGAACCCGGAACCTTGGGCGTAGAAGGCCAGTGCTATACCAACTCGCCAACCAGGTCGACCGCACACGTTTAAATGTAGTCGACCTGCAACGTGATTGGCTGCCGGAAATTAGAGCGACGGGACTATATATCCAAACACTATGTAATTAATTAACTAATAAGGCAATAAGTAAGAGGAAGTAAGGTTTTATAATTATAGTATACCAGTCCAGGCTTTATTTCACACATGCGTCGCATAAAGTTCGTTAAGTCGCTCAATTTTTACATGGCATCTCATGAAATCTCAAAGCAAAATAATACCTGTTCTATACAAATACTGGCAACTTGCTATAATAAATTTTCTTCTGCCATTATTGCGGATAACCAGCAGACACGAATGTTCTCTTACCATTTGCTGGTTGTTTGTATGTTGCTCCAAACGCCAAGGTTCGCTTCGTCATTAGTTTACTACGTGTGTACGCACCTTCACAGTCTTAACGATATTTAATTGCAGAGAAAATACCTGTGAGGTAATGGTTACACTGGATCCGCATTTGACTAATTTTTTACACTGCTGGCATAAACGGCAGACTTTATCGGGCTACCATGCTCTGCTGAGCTTGTGGCCAGACTGCACATGATTTAGTCGGCGATCTCTTACCAATATTAACCCTGGACTGCATACCCCTTTTGACAGCTTTGGTTGTATACCTGTGGTTACTATTCACCCCACGTATTTTTAGGGCCTATTGTGTACAATAGCTTTTATTTTGTGTTATATTTTTTATATGCGAGCATTTTTGGATTATGAAAAATAAATTTGAAGTTGAAAAGACAAATAAACTTTATGAAATTACAGAATTTCTGAACTTAATAAGTATAATGGAAATGCCAGCGCTTAAAGATTGCTGATAACTGATTAATTATAAAATTATGTAATTATCAGGGAATGGATTTATATGGACTAAAAATATATGAAATATGTAAATATATATGTAGTTATTTTTACCAAAATATGGAATTAAATATGGATTTTTACCAAAATATGGAATTAAATATGGACTTAAAATTATAAAAAAATGACTATGTACGTTAAATATTGGTACATTTTAATCAAACTAAACAAAAAATATAATGGACGTACCTAATCTTCCAATGTAGTTTCAACAAAACACAATTTTTATTGTCTGTTACCATAACAATAGGTTACAAACATTTCTTTCAAGTGCTGAAAAGTGAATCTTCTTCTATTGTCTCTGAGGATAGATTTATACTGACTAAAAGAGCGTTCGACGTCACAAGAAGTAACTGGTACATAATTCAATTTCACAATGTCTGCTGGGGATAAGTCCAAGTTAATCTTCACTGTTGATTCACCACTCATCACAGCAACAACCTTTTGTAGTTCTTCATATCCAGGGTTTTTTGAAAGTACAGTGTCCACCTTAGCTCTTACTGCATCTGCAACTTTACCTCTACCACGATTCAGTTGTTCCACAGTACTATTTATAATTTCAAAACTTTCAGATAGTGAAAGGTGCCTATTTTGGAGACTTTTGAGCGTTTTTATGATGCATGAAAATGTATGCTGAATGTGAGCTAAGTCATTCTTCACACTTATGTCACAGGTAACTGTTTTCGCAGTATCAATTGAGACTGCATCTTCAGAGTCCAATGCAAGGAGAACATTGTTAATAGAGTCTATATGTTCGGCATAATATTCAACTGCTTCTAGCCATGTACCCCATCTAGTTAAAATTGGCTTTGGTGGCAATGGAATTTCAGGGTACATTTCTTTCAACACGTTAACTCTACTGGGAGCTTTGAGAAATACTTTTTTCACTGATGAAATCAACAAATCTACTTTAGGGAAATTGTCTCTGACCACTTCTGCCACACGATGAAATGCATGCGCCACACAAGTAAAATGAGTCAATTTAGGATATACAACAGATAATGCTTGTCCAGCTTTGACCATATAAGGGGCAGCATCGCTAATAAAGAATAACACATTATCGTACATAATACCCTTTGGCCACAGGATACCCATAGCTTCGTTGAACAGTTTAACTATAGTTTTGTTATTGCACTTTTCTAGAACATCACAATGTAAAAGAATTCGTTCAGAATATTGTTCACTTAACAAACCGATAACTACATTACCAACAAGTCTACCTTCTTTGTCGGGAGTCTCATCAATGGAAACCCAAATTGAACTATCTTTAATTTCATCTCTTATCTTCTGTATTGTCTCATCGTAGATGGATGGAGCATACGTCTTCCTAAGTGTTGACTCATCCGGGATTGTATGTTGAGTATATTTTTCAAGGAATTCCCTGAAGACCTTATTCTTTAGTTTGTAGAGAGGAATATCAGCAGAGATGAGAGAACGGCACAGGTCGATGTTAAACTCAGATCTTACATTCGATGTTGTTGGTTGTGTTAAAAACAATTGTCTCTGCTTGGAATTTAGTTGTTTGTTGGCCTGATGTTTACTAGTTGTAATGTGTTGTTGCACCAGGAACTTTTGTGTAGATGATACTGCACACTGACACAAATTACAAAATAATATTTTATTGTCAGTTGATAAACCATCTTCTTTAAATTCTGAAATGTAACTTGTTAGTTTTGATTTTAAATTGACTGAATGACGTACTTTTGGCATATTTACCGTCTTTATAGTATGATTTACAAAACTGAACCTATGTGTACTCTGACTGGCATTTAACTGTTGAGCTGCACAACTGAAGTCTGTTAAAAATTTTAAATTAAATTAATACAGTTTTGTAACTTACTTTCCCATTGTTGATAGGACTGCTAATTTTCAAATAACTCTGATGTTAAAGGGATTACTGAACATGTGTTTAAATCTCTATTGTTGAAATGTATTTTTAAAAGTTAATGGAATTTTGTTTTGTTTTATTGTTAAACCTAATATAATATGGACTGTTTTATATGAAATATGGAAAATATATGGAAATTAACGAAAATATGTACTAAACTCTAAAATATGGAAAAATATGGAAAATAAAAGTAGGATTTTTCAACCCTACACATTGTGAAACATAAAGATAATGCAAAATATAAATTATATTAGCTTTGTAAGTAAATATGTATTTACATATAAATCCTTTCCCTGGTAATTATTTTTATATTTAAAAACTTAGAGATTGCTGGTAACACAGTCGTTTCTCACACATAATTTAAAAAATTGGTAACAAATAATTAGTTGGGATATATACCATAGTTGCTCGCGTAATTTGCGCTCTTTTTAATCTGTTCTGGCTGTTTGAAAAATTGGGGTGCGTAAAATATGCGATTTTTTTTAATTATACTTCTTGATCTGGATTTTATTCAAGTATATACAGGGACATCATTTTATTTTTACTTCAATTTTTATTGTACCGGAGTTTTTGAATGTACTTCACTCCCACCCCTTCTACTAATGAAGTTCAACCGTCCTCCACACAGATCCAAGACCGCATATACAGTCATAGTAGCCTTACGGTCATAGTAAACAGTACGTTCCAAAAATATGTTCGCGTTTTGCAGTGACGAAAGAGCTTTTAATATTGCATCATTTTCCATTTGCCTATGTCGCATCCCGGTTTCCCCCACCTGCTTCTATTCGCCTCTCTGTAAATGCTGTCTTACTGTAGTTCTTTTCTGAGAACATTAATTTCTGTTAGGAATTGGACGTCTAAGTAATATTATACCCATACAATTGTTTAAAATAACTTAAATAAAAGGGCCTCGTTAAGTAATTAACTGTCACGTGATGTCCTTCCTTTCTACGACGCTGCGACGTAACCACCTGAACGGACAGTAGATAACATGCCTGAGTAATTTATCATTTCGGATCGGGCAGAAGTGAAGATTGCATTTATAGTACGTAAGGTCTCTTTTATAGAATAGGTACAGAATTATTTCAACATGAGTTACTAGTACGAAGGACGAAACTGGTAATTGGAATTACGTACAATAGTCTATAGTGCGATAATATGCACATTAGAGCTGAAGCCTGTATCGAAATTAACGGCAACCATTTTCAAAAATGTGTTTAAATATCCATATTATGATTATTTCTGAATTTAACTTCATTCTCTATATCGTACGCTAATGTGCTGTAGACAGTATAATATACACTGTATAATAAATACGTCCGCATGGAAAGCTCAGTTCGTGAGCAAAAACACACATTGTTAATTTTTTGATTGAACAAAAACCTAATGAAAATTATCAAACTCAAAATCACGATATTTCCTAGTTTACGTAAGTGGATGAACTACTTTTCTTCCCTCCTATACCTAGTAAAGTGATTTGTTTGTATATTACGCCAGTATTATCGAACTCCAGTAGTGGAAGGGAGCAGCAAACGGTGTTTCCGGTTCTTAATCGTTGATCCAAAGGTATAGCCAGGTTAATATTAGAAATGTTAGTAAAAATAAAATGATGTCCCTGTAGTAATTAAGAATACAGTACTTTTGTCACCTAAGACTACTGGTAGGGCCGAATTCATAGTCAACACTTATCGTAAGGAAACACTTAAGCAGTTGCTTATAATAATTTCCAATTCATAAATCCTACTGAAGTGAACACTTGTTCAAATAAGGTAGCTTGTCAGTTTACTCTAGTGTTTCCTCATATGCATTGTAATCAGCTGATTCGGTATACAATAGATGATGATTATGATTTAATTTAATTTATTGAGTTCTGTAATTAAAATGAAAATGAGTTTCGGCAAGCAAAAGATATATCAGAGATATGAAAAACCCTTTAGAAATGTGTAATGATCAACAATTTAAGAGGAGATACCGTTTCGACAAGAACACTGTTGTGAATATTCTGGTGTCTCTCATTTCAATTCACAATACAACCATGAGGCTTACCGATTTCGCCACCGCTGAAAGTACTGGTTGCTTTGAGCTTTTATGATGCAGCAGCATTTCAGGTAGATTTAAGTGGCATTTTTTTTTTCGAAAAGTATTCACGTCCCAACAAAGTGTTATTTGCATTTTTGTTTGTATTCTACCCAAGGAATAAGCTGTTAAAATTTGCGTAATTATATCACTTCCACTTTGTTTAGCATAAAAATAACTGAAAAATAAATTAAAATGATTTACTTACAGGAATATTTCCGGAGTTTGCATTAAACTCAACTGCAATTTTGTTCCATGTCAATTTCTTCTTTTGGAGAGAACAATTATCTTTTTTTTTTTTTCCGACGATATCTCCATATTTCATAACTAATTATCTTAACTCACTTCTTTCTTTTCTGTAAAATGCTTTCTGGACATCTTGTATAATTTTTAGCTCTATATTTACTTCTGTATTTGTGTATGCCAATAATGCCGATTTAACAATTTGAAGGCGCTGGAAAACAATTGAATGTAGGAAAGTGCTCACGTCTAGTCATGTTGCCATATTTCTTTCGATGTCAAGGGAATGCTCAGGGCATATGAATGAGTAGCGTCTCTGCAATACGATCTGAAATA
Source organism: Periplaneta americana (assembly GCF_040183065.1). Classification (NCBI taxonomy): domain Eukaryota; kingdom Metazoa; phylum Arthropoda; class Insecta; order Blattodea; family Blattidae; genus Periplaneta; species Periplaneta americana. Next base: position 30,677,471 of record NC_091118.1, on the reverse strand, counting down.
AGTGCTAAGGAAATACCCATGACTTAAGTGTTTCCTCATTTTATAAGTGACAACTATGAATTCGACCCGTAATCTTGAATTATATATATACTAATTAAATTGGGTATATGACAATCATAATGAATGCAAAGTACACAGCAGACGTAGCATTTTCAATAGGTAGTCTTTAATTGAGCACATTGTACGAGTTTATAGGCCGATAGGTGGTTGATCGATGCATTCTTCATGTTGCGGTAACAACTGCACGATACCTGTTAAACAGTAAAACTAATAAGATTACCGGTATTGGAATCTCGAATGGTATTTACTGTTCTCGGAATTGTCACAGTCACTGCCCTTGGTGGTAATTTACAAGGACAAGCATCAGAGTTGAAGTAACGTTATTTAGGGTTTCTTTGTGAAGCAGGTAGTTGAGTTGAGTACTGGTCAATGAACAATGCCGTGGAATGCAAGTATTGGCAATGGAATTTAGGGAAGGAAAATTCATACTACACTGAAAAAAAAAAAGTACGGAAAATACACCGAGCAAAATTGAAGTTCAAAATAATCCTTTAAAAATTAGGGTGCGTAAAATACGCGGTGGCGCAAAGTATGCCAGCAAATACGGTAATAATATATTACAGTTAGTCTACAAATTGAATATACAATTTTTAGAAGAAACATGTAGTCGACCTGGTTGGCGAGTTGGTATAAGCTGGCCTTCTATGCCCAAGGTTGCGGGTTCGATCCCGGGTCAGGTCGATGGCATTTAAGTGTGCTTAAATGCGACAGGCTCATGTCAGTAGATTTACTGGCGTGTAAAAGAACTGCTGCGGGACAAAATTCCGGCACATCCGGCGACGCTGATATAACCTCTGCAGTTGCGAGCGTCGTTAAATAAAACGTAACATTTAAGAGACATGTTTCTAACAATGTTGCATAATTTAGGAATTATCTTAGTATTATTTTGAGGCTTGCAGTATTAGAACACCCTCATTTTGCAGATATGTCCTGTGTTCTGAGCGTGCCGTTTGTTGCACTGCACACAAGATAATTTTGTTTTCCTGTCTTTAGCGCAGGAACATAAAGCAAATGTAGCTTGTTTCATGCATGCCCCGATACCTACACTAGAGTTTATACAGGGACATCACTTTATTTTTACTAGCATTTTTATTGTACCTGCGTTTCTGAATGTACTTGACTCCCATCCCTTTCACTAATGTTCTTGCTCCCGTCAGCCACACAAACTTAAGGCCGCTGTTGCATTCGAAGTCTGCTAGCAGTGAAGTAAAGAGTACAGAGTATAGTGTGTTTCAGAACTATGGTCGCGTTTTCTATAGAAGGAGGAGCCTATATTATTAAAGCTTATTTTCAGGGGCAGGTATTTATGGAGATTAACTTTATCATTTGTGTTTTTTAATATTGGTGTCGGCGGAGGTTGTTGGAGATTGATTTATACTCTTGGCGGGTATTAATGGAAATTTTGGAAAATACAATTATTTTGAAATTGGAGTATTAACTCAGTATGAATATTAGGTACTTTCCAAATAATTAATATTAAAGGTTCGTTGAATTCTGGTAAAGGTGCTGTATGGCCAATAGACAATATTTGTTGGATTGAGACTGTATTTAATACTCATGCATTAAACACGAAAAAAACTTGCAGCCCTCAAATTAACACTTTCAAATTATTAGTGAAATGTTGAATTCTCCGTCTTATTTTGTTCACTAATGTAATCAGAACACCTGGAATACCATGTAATGTAGCCTACTCCGATATTATAACAAATTCAAAAGAAAAAAAAATAGTTCGAAAAAAGAACTCAGAATATGAAATTCGCTATAAAACGACACATTAATAATAATTCGCGAATGTGTTTATATTTCGCTATTAGAACTCTATTTCGCGATTTGTTGCGATTATTTTATCCGCCTATTATTATTCAGAATCACTTAATTCGTAAAGATTAGTAAAAATCTATTGTGTATCTATTATGTCGTGATTTTCGCGATCTCCATAAACACCTGGCCCTGCTTATTTCGCACAGTTATGGTGTGTAGCATGACTGAATAACTTTATCTGTGTGGACTGAGCAGAAGTGAAATTAGAGTTACCGAAAGTACGGTAATATGCTGAATAAAGTAGTCATTATTTAATAAATACAACCGCCTTAAGAGTTGAATTTGTGAAAAAAAACTGTTACTACTCTTCTGTATTTTGATAAAATACCGTAAAAGTAATACACAAACTGGAAATCGTAATATCGTATTTCCCTGTAACATAAGTAGATACACTACTTTTCTCTCCTATAGCTAGTAAAATGATTTGTTTACATATTGTACTAGTAACACCAAACTCCTGTAATGGAAGGGGATAACAGTGTTTCCGAGTACAGCCACGTTAATGTTAAAAATGTTGGTAAAAATAAAGTGATGTCCCTGTATAATCACCTCTTACAGCCATCACTAAGGGTAAAAACATGTTGGAGTTGTTCATTTCGCCTCTCCGAGTAGCTCACCTCGCCATTCACTCGCCGTGCATCTCGCATCTCGCCTCAGCAGAACATAGTGAAGCAATTCACCTCGCCATGATTCTCGCCGTTACGCGGACAATGAGTACAGATGTGAGATTCTCCACGAACACAACGTGGTAAATACTAATACATTTATTGGTCGTACCTATTAGTACTTAAAAATGTTTACAAATTCTGACAGTGATGGCGATTTATCTACGAGTACTGCAATGAAGTGGCGGTTACTTTCCAACAGAAGAAGAAAATACAGCGTGCATCCAATCAATAAGGAACGCACTGAACTTGGTGAATTCTGTAAATTATATCAGCAGCTTAAGGCATTTCCAGATAGATTTTACGAATATTTAAGAATGTCTCAGTCAACGTTCAATTACATCTTGATGCTAATAGAACCTAAAATCCAAAAAGTATACACTAACATACATAAACAACCAATCAGTGCTGAAGAGAGGTCGGTAGTGACTCTCAGGTAATTACTAATTATACAGTATATAATAATAAAATACTATTATCAAAATGTATTACTTATTATTAGCAAAAATCTTTCACTGTCAATCACAATAAGAAACATATTCTTTCAAAATATTGTACAAAAGTTTGACGTCGGTATAAACACCTTTTGTTCTGAAAACGAAATGAATAATAATAATAATAATAATAATAATAATAATAATAATAATAATAATAATGATAATGGCTTTAAAAATGAACATACTGTAATATAATAAGCAATTAAGAACTGCAAGATTTAAAAAAAAAAACAAATAAGAAAAGAAACTGCCCAACAAATTAACAGAAAATGAACTAATTACTGCCACTGAAAGTCTTTATTTATCTCATTTACATTAACAGTTGTCAAGTTTTGGTACGACTTATTTCCTTCCAATCTTATGCCTTGAGAGGACGGATGGAGAGAATCATGACGTTCCGTTGCGACAACCGACCAATCAGAACGCTAGTTTCAGGAGGCTGCATCTTGAAAATCGAACCAGTTTGATTGCCACTGAACGGCGAGATGCGCGGCGATATGCGTGGCGAGATGAACAACTCCAACATGTTTTTACCCTAACACAGTGACAAGAAACGGCTATAAAAACTTACAAACGTGCCTGTATACCTGGGGTTACTGACCACCCCACGAAGCTCGCGAAACGTGTGCCCTGCTTTGAAACTGATAGCCTATTGAGGAGTGGAAACTATCAGTAATGGATGAATATCTGTAATTTGAGAGGTGTTGAAAGCCATCCAAAGATATGACAACAAAATATAAGTTTTTGTGGGGTGACGTCACCCCGATATACATTCTAGGGTTAAATTTAGGCCTAATCAAACTTATGTACTCTGCATTGAAATGGTTGAGCAGTTATAATTAGAAAGTCTGGTATTTAAATATTATTACTAGAGGACGATAGAAAGGTTTGGGTGAACAATTTTTTCTAAGAGAGTAATGTGACAGAGTTTCGTACTCTGGTGAAAGACTGATGGAGCAACCACTTAAATTTTGTCAGTACAGTAATTTATAATAGGGCCCGAGGAAATAGTTTAGCAACCACTTAAATTTTGTCAGTAATTTATAATAGGACCCGAGGAAATAGTTTAGCAACCACTTAAATTTTGTCAGTGCAGTAATTTATAATAGGACCCGAGGAAATAGTTTAGCAACCACTTAAATTTTGTCAGTGCAGTAATTTATAATAGGATACGAGGAAATAGTTTAGCAACCACTTAAATTTTGTCAGTATAGTAATTTATAATAGGACCCGAGGAAATAGTTTCTCATTATCAGTCATTTCATTAAAGAAACGAAAACAAGACAATGATGGTAATTGTGAATTACAGGAGCGCCACTTCTTACCTTTTTCAAAATCGCTGAAATAAACTATAAAACGAAAGTATTAAAAAAAATCGTGTTAGAAGATTGAATTTGTGTATTTTTGGTCCAGGGAGCATCCGCTTTTTGGTGCAAAGATAATTCGTTTGGTGTGTTTCGTAATTGAAATAATTATGAAATGGCGTTCCTGTGCTTCACATTTAATCCAGTTTCCATCTCAGTCAGCCTGTGAAACATGTCCGTGCACGCCAGTCGCCAGTGCAGGTAGGCTCCATTGTTACCGTCTCCATTTCTCTCTCAAGTTGGAGGGAGTGTATTGTCTGTGAGCTTCCCCTTTCTGTGTGCGAGGGGAAACTCACCCTTCCTCTTCTAGAATTATCCTCAAAGCGTCATTCGCTCTGTAGCGTGGTTCGGGTATGGTGTGCTGCTGTTAGACCTTCTGTGACGAGAGTTTCTTTGTGTTGTGCTGCCTTCATTTCATTCTTCCGTAAGTTGAATTCATTTCTCTTACAATTAAGTACATCGCAAGTATGGAATAATTTTCGCGTTTCGTAATTTGTTTCCGCTGAAGTATTTTGAGCGCATTTGCTTGTTTTTTTCTCTCTGCTGCGTCTTTGTTGTGCACGTGGCGTAGAGTTTTTTATGTAATGTCTTCATTCTTGTGTAAGTTTCATTCGATTACTTTTGCATCTTTTCTGCCCAGCTTCCTTTCTATTAAACAAAAGTTGTTATATTTCGTTTTATATGTTTTCATTTGTTCGGTTTACTATTAATATCATACCGACGCTTGTTTTTATAATATCGATAGTCATCGCTAGGTACAAAAAGGACTATGGCCTATGGTAACATACGGAATAAGGGGAAATGATTTAATGTTGTTTGTGGTTTATAGTCAACAGGTTTCATCCTCATAAGTGAAACTAATAAGGCAACTAAGCCAAGAGAGAATGGGGTAAGATGGTCTCGCTGACTAGTAGTAATATAACATGCGTTTTTTTTTAAGCGAAACGTGAAACGCTGCAGCAAGAACGTTCTTTTATTACATTTGCTTTACCTTCGCTGTAGCAGCGTTGCAGCAATCGAGCAGTAAATCCAAACACCGCTTTACGAGTTTGCTGCACGATCCATCCGGAATACGTGCTTTGGTCTTTTGCAACGTTTGTTGTTAAAATAGTCGGGATTCGTCATTATCATGGAAGTCGAAAATATTTAACATGTTCGATTCTTTTAAGGTTATATTATAGTCCCTTCGCTCTAATTTCCGGCAGCCAATCGCGTTGCAGGTCGGCTACATTTAAACGTGTGCGTCTTGTGATTCGCTTATGAAGACGTTATTCATTTCTTAAGGCTTGATAAATTAAATTTTAGAACACGGACTGCACCTACCAAATTATGTCTTAAAATACTAAAAAGAGCAGATTTGTCTGCGTTTGTCGAATGCGCATCATTATATTTACGAAAAGGCACTTTACAGTGCCAATAATTTATTTTGTGTGCACAAGGTTGGAATTTTTAAGTAAGAGGGAAAGGGTGCAGTCCGTGTTCTGGAGTTTATCCAATACGTAATATAATCGCCCGCCATTTTGGCTCTTTCATTGGCGTTCGCAGAAAGCACACGAAGACGTTATTTGCCGCCCAATTATTTGCTGAATTACAGTGCGTTTGATTTATTATCATAGGAGCTACGACATGATAATGTTTAACGGTGTGGCAAATAGATTCCTCGTATGGTAGCTCGGCAACGAAAGAACAAAAATGGCGAACGATACTACCTACCTAGACTTTATTGAACCTTCACTTCCTAAGACGTAAGCAAAGAGGAGGAGTCACGCCGGGAATAACAGCGTCGCGACTATTGTAGCATAGTTGGTATAGCGCTGGCCTTCTATGCTCGAGGTTGCGGGCTCGATCCCGGCCCTGGTCGATGGCATTTAAGAGCAGCATATCTTCTGCTGTGAGCTTTTGGGAAAGAAACAAACCAAGCCCCTGTTCAACAAATACAAAACTAATACGTAGTGACAAACGGTTATATTGTTTCCTCATTTCTTTCTTGCCAAAGAGCTCACAGTGGAAGATATGCTGCTCTTACAGTAATGCTAAACATTTGCTCATTACTCACTAGATATTAATTTTAGGATCCATGTTTATAGGACTTTTATTTCTTGTTTTGATACATACTGCCTCCTTTCTAAATATTAGAATTTTCTTTCAGAACATTCTATATAATGTGCAATTCATACTATGTTACAGGTTATGTTGTTGCTGATGAGGACTGTTACAAGAACCTCACAGAGGATTCGGACAATGGTGCTAACTAGAGAAGTCTGAGACCACAGAATTATGAGCAGCAGCAACACAGTGGGCATAGTGGATGAGGTAAATGCATAAAAATTTCTGTTAGAATTATTATAATTGTTATATTGCTAGAACGAGTCATTCCTGACAGTACTTGCTTAGGACATGTGATAAACAGTTAGCATGATAACCTGTGTCAACTAATCAGTTTCCAACAATGTCTGCATCCCTCAGCAGCAAGGTTTAGTATAGTTTGCCGCATTGGAGCTGGAATGTTGCTAGCTGTGTTCCAATGGGAATGGTGAGAAAAAACTGGTTGTAAGTGTTGCCAATTTCACAATTTTGAACAGATACGAATATCCATAGTTATATATAATAAAAGTGTTCATATAACTGTATTACATTACTTTTATTATATATAACTATCTTACTCATGAACACTGTTGCATCTGACCTAACTTATGTAATTTAATCATGGTTACTAGTGAAGAAAACTTGGTCAGTCAGTACCACGACATGCGTCTCCAAATTGAACTGCTAAAAAAAAAATTTGGTTTAACAAAACATGCCTAAAGGAAGATTTAAAACCCAAATACATCAACATTAAACCTTAACATACATTCCCGAAGTGCTGAATACATAGACAAATTTTGCACAAGAACTTGGTTAGTAAATGAAATCAAATCAATTTTTATACGGAAAGATGAAATCAACCTGAAATTATATAAGTGTCACCTTAATATACTCCATGCTATACATCCCATAAAATGGGAACTCATTCAAAAAGAAATTTTTCTACGCATTAGTAACAAAGTCAGATTTCAATTTCTCAAGCTACGTAAGAAACTTCAAAATCTACGTGCTTCACAAAAACTGAAGAAACAAGAATCCAACTTCAAACCCTTGGCTCAGCATTCTTTTCAAGACCGAATAGTTAATTTGTCACATGTCACTTTTGATAACAAAGAAACAGACTTTTTAAAGAATGGACAAAAATACAATTTAGATGAAAATCATACTAACTCAATTCAACAACTTGTTCTTAATTCGGAAATAGCCTTGCAGAATATTTATGATCCCTAAAGAAACATATTACCCCATAAAATTGCAGCTAGAATTAACAAAATACAGTTCAATATCAAACAAAATAGAACTCTTAATCAAGCAAAAAATTAAAAAGTGTTCATGTAACTGTATTATATTATGGTTTCTAACCGATTTTATTAATTTTATTCAATCATTAAAAAATGTTCATATAACTGTATTATATTACTTTTATTATATATAACTATCTTACTCATGAACACTGTTGCACCTGACCTAACTTATGTAATTTAATCATGAATACCCATGTTTTTACAGGATCTACTAGTTTAATAACATAATGTTATGTTTGAACCATAAAATCATGTTTTTGTATAGCCGATTTATAATTTCAGTCGGGATATTAAATCAAAAACCATATTGCATATTGTTAAACATTTCATTTAAACTATTACACTTTAGGGATAAACTCCAGAACACGGTCTGCTACCTTCCCCTCTACCCCCACTGCACCTACCTTGCAACTTGCTACTTTCTTTGCAGACTCCTCCCTCTCTCGTGTTCTCACGCTGCATCTCGCTCCATTCGAGACATGTGCCACCTTGAAACATCATGGCGGCCACTGACTATCTCCATGAACATCGAGGAAAAGCACATGATGTAAAAAGTGGGGTATCGGGGCTGCAAGCCCTGACGAGGGGTGCTGGGCACTGAAAAGTGCCTTTTCGAAAACATGATGCATATTTGACAAATGCTGACTCTGCTCTTTTCTGATTATTTGTAGGCACTGAAAAGTACCTTTAGGTTTGACAACGATTCTTGTTTGCAGGGGAATTATTAGCAAGTCTCCTCGTTTGGTCCTGCCTGCTCAGGGGATGAATTAACCTCGTCGCAAGTTGCTGCTGGGTACACCGTAACAATGTCGCTGAGACATGAATGGAAACACTCTTCAGTCGTCTTATTGTGGAACCTCCACTTTCTATACACGTACTCGGCTAGGTATGAACCCATCATCTTTTTATTCCTCTTGCTGCTAGGCATACTTCCCTTCATACGTCTCCACATCGAACTTTCTATGCACGTACTCGGCTAGGTACGAACCCATCATCTTTTTATTCCTATTGCTGCTAGGCATACTTCCCTTCACACGTCTCCACATCGAACTTTCTATACACGTACTCGGCTAGGTACGAACCCATCATCTTTTTATTCCTATTGCTGCTAGGCATACTTCCCTTCACACGTCTCCACATCGAACTTTCTATACACGTACTCGGCGAGGTACGAACCCATCATCTTTTTATTCCTATTGCTGCTAGGCATACTTCCCTTCACACGTCTCCACATCGACTCTACAGTATTCGTGTGGGCACCTGTTGCTGGATTTCTGAAATTTTTCGAATGGTTTACAGTCATGTGAATGTAACCTTCGTCACTCAAAGATTCGTATTCCTTCCAACAATCGGAATGAATTGTTGTTCCTGGAAGGACATTTTCCTTCAACACTCCCGACAGAGTGTCTCAAGTCCTGTCCTCCACTGTGGCAAGAAAGCATTCTTTGGTTTCACGGTCTATGCACCCAAACACCCACTGGCCCTTGATGCGCTTACCTCAGTTGTACTTTCTTTTCCCGAACTTGGATTCGTTGATCTCGACGGTGTGTCCAGGCCCTCCTATCTGATTTTGTGGCCGCCTGGAAAGTACTTCCGCACATACCTCTCTGCAGAAGTTGTACCAGTCCGTGACGGTGGTACTACTTATGCCTACATCAATTACCGATTTCACTTGCTTCTGCGATAACTCAGCTACTCAGACATGAGATCAAAAACACGGGACATGGACATCTTAGAAAAGGCAAACCAAGAGCCCTTCCTAATCGTCCAGTTTACATGTGTTTTGTGTAATTTTCTGTAACACCTCCTCGTGGCCCCATCACCAATATCTGTGCGCGAGGTTAATTTCATGTCGCCACCACATTTAGGGCAAGTGTACGTACCTGCTAATAACCCTTTCTGCTGCAAAAACCGGATCAACTTACTGATATCGCTGCTGAAGTTGTGCACGGCGAAAATATCGACGAACGATTCCATGTTGCTGGTAGAGGAACACAGTCGTACATCCAACCCTTTCGCACGTTGGCACAAAACTGTCGGCGCGCCAAGATGTCCAGCGTCACCTGTTAATTTCGCCACCCCTTCTTTCTCTGATTAGCCTGTCGTGGCTTAGGTACCATTAACTCGACGCTCCTTTACTCCCCCACCCGCCCGCCAACTAGTCGCATGAATTTACATTAATTTATGCACTTAAAATACAACATAAAATCGCTTTATGATAACATATATATCCCTCAACATTATTACAAGGGGAGAAATATTACTTTCACGATAATTTTTATCAAATACCATCATGTCTACACAGTAATTTATTCTTCATCATTGACACTTGCATCCCACATGTTGCAATTTTTTCTCCTTGGTCCATATATATACACGAGTTCCGAATTTTTTCAACCAAGAACACGTGTTCTCCAGAGAGACTGTTGAGGATTCCGGCTGCTGAGGACTGCTGAGGATTCAAGATTCAACAAAGAAGATGAACAACATGAAGAATAACATGTACAACAAGGACATAGAAGAACTGAATACCACCACATGAAGAGAGAGAGAAGAGAGGAGGGAAAGGAATAGGGAATTTATTCTCAAGCAGGTAATTTTTTTTCCCTCGCATCTTACGTTGCCGCCCCCCCCCCCCAACCCATATTACCCATACTTCCCACCGTCCCCTAGTGACTTGCGGTGGGGATGGCAGGTGGAGTCCGTGTTCTAACATTTTCCCCATTTTAGTATGTCATACTACTTTTGATCATTGAAACGGTATGGAATGGTGTGTTTCAACAATCATGGCTGCTTATCCTACAATTCTTACCACCTACCTAGCATTTGTTTCTTTGTTTGCCAACATTGTACTTTCAATAATTGTATCTTTTAAAATGATTCATGTTTAATTTATCATTCTTAATTAAAACTTTTCCATCTTTTATCTTTATACTATTTAGATTATGTTATAGCTTCTGCTATATATATATATATATATATATATATATATATATATATTAATTGAAGCAGAATGTAACTGTTTTAATAAAAACGAAACCGAGTCAACAAAGCCTTCTTGGCAAGTAATCGTCCATAGAGTTCAATGAAGACTGTATAGTTGACATAACTGTTAACAAGAGAATAGTTCATCATAACACACTGCTGCCATCTAGTGGAATATTTGTAATAATGAGGTGGTACAGTAATACATTTTCAAGAATTTAGTATTTTAGTAAGTCAATTATTATATTACGGGTAGAGTATTTTATTTCTCTAATCGTGTAATAGTCAAATCCCACTCGAGTTTTGTTTTTCTCTGGATAAATCAAAACCTCTAGTGAGATTACTGTAGATAAATCATTTCGCACTCCTTTTCTATTGGCAACAAATCCTCTTATAAGTTCAATAATTTCTCGAACTTGTACATTGAGTTGCAGGTTTTGTTTTGTATTTTCTATGGAAGGTCCGAATGTGCGGAAATATTGTTAATTATATTCTACATTTTTCTCTTGGACCTTTACAAAAGAAGGGCATTCGAATTTAAAAGAGAACTGACAAATTAAACCAAACCCTTTAACTCTATTAAATATGGAGTATAATTACATTTAACAGAAGAAATACTGAAATCAGAAGTAAACACTGAAATAATGAAACGATTATCTTTAGAGACAATTAGTATTAGGTACCCTCCACAAAACTGGCTTCATTTATACACCGACGGATCCTTGATCTCCAGGGAACAAGGTGCCGGTGCAGGTGTTACATGCTGTCTCTTCTCACTTTATAGATCTCTTGGATATGGGACAACAAGTTTTGATGGAGAAATCATTGCAATAAGTGAAAGTCTTAGGAATCTTCTATGCCACATCAATAAATTTAAGAATTCAGTTATATTGTCAGCCTCAGAGCAGCTATTCTATCAATAGTCTCTAGACACACACCTTCATCTCAAATACCAGAAGTAACTAAAATGGTCTCTCAACTAATAACACTCAATAAAAGAATTTTATTCCGATGGATAGAATGCCATTGTGGAATCCTGGGAAACGAGAATGTGGATGCTTTAGCAAAGAAGGGCAGCACTGCTACTTACAGACCTGTTACTAAATCTACCTATTACTCTGTGAAAAGATTTATTAAATCTACATACTTAGACTTGAACAAACAAAATTTGATAACACAATCCCAAGGGAAAAAATGGAACTCTCTGCATCATAAGGCACAGTTAATTCCCGATTTACCACTCAAGTCATCTGTAGCTGCATTTAGATTGGCAATAGGCCACGACTGTTTGGCAAAACACCTGCATAGAATTGTAATATATCAGTCCCCTAACTGCCCATTGTGTAACTCAAACCAAGAAATGGATTCGGAACACCTCAAAATCTGTGCTTCAGTGGCTGACCATGACAATATCTTCGAAAAATATTGGGCTCATTCGGTTCTCAAATTTTGTTAATATTACCACAGTCTACTATATACAGTCGCGAAGCTCAATATGTAGTAAAAATGCAAACATGGGTAGTTGCCCACCACTAGGATCGCTACTATCACCTCAGCATTGCAGATCTCTCTCCTAGCAGACGACAAAATATGTTACACTTTCGTATTGCCTAAGCAATAATAATCCCACCAGAATTGAAAATAAAATGTAATCAATAAATTTCATTAAAACAAACTTAATTTTTCTACGTCTTTAGTAAAATAACACATAAAAATAATAACAAAATTAATAGCTACAATTAAAAATATATCCTCTGAAAAAAAAAGTAGACCTAACATTTATTTCTCTGGAAATAGCAGCCTAAGTGACAGAACTTTAACCGGTATCTAATGTCCTTTCGGTTAGACTGGACCATTTCATTGTGAAATTTAAGGATATAATGTATTCTAACAGTCACAAAGAACTTCAAAATTAAGAGTTTTGTTTTTGCACAGCATTCTTGTGGAAACCCAGGAACCTTTCTGAATCTTTCGGAAATCGGAAAAAGGATAACTCTGGCCTCTGTCTCTTACTGTTGCTACAATTTATAGCACTACAGACGTCTCCTCCTTGTCTCATATTATTATTCCAATTATTATATTTTAGCCATTAACATTTTCATTACAACCAATAACGAACATTTCACAAGCATCAATGTGAAATACGCAATGAGCTAGCTCTCGATAGAAATACGACACAGTCGAAAGTCTATTGTTTCTAGTTGCTAACTGCTTGGAGCGCTTTATCACGAGATTTAAAAAAAAAACACCTCAAGCTTCGCGACTGTATATAGTAGACTGTGATATTACTGTATCTTCCTTTTTATATTAATTGTATTATTTTATTTCTATTTGTGTTGTGATTATATTCTGTATATTTAAATTTAAATAATAATTTAAAAAGTACATAAATACTCATTGATTAAAGTTCACGTTAACACTTTGTTAAAAACAAAATTACGTTAAAAAGTGTTAGACGGCCCGTTTCGACGTGATGTTACGTCTTCATCAGTGTTTCCTGAACTACTGATGATTTTGAATTCTGCGATGTGCATTTGTCGGTTGTAGAGGTGGGGGTATGTTGCTCTTATCACATCAAATTATGCAGACCACGTTATCAACAATAATGACTACAACAATATAGAAACATATGGAAATTTTACACATCACACCAAAAAGTTCACAGTTAAACATCTTAGAACAATACGAAATATATAAACGTACAATAACATACCCACAACATATACTTGATACACAATTACAGTTCAATACCGACACATTATTCAACGTCATGATACGTCATAACACACAAACAACCAGCCCCCACCATAAGAGCAACATACCCCCACCCCTACAATAGACAAATGCACATCGCAGAATTCAAGATCATCAGTAGTTCAGGAGACACTGATGAAGACGTAACATCATGTCGAAATGGGCCGTCTGTCCAAGGTATATGCCTTTTTTTTTAATTTTAACACTTTTTAACACGTGACTAAGTAATTTTATGTTTTTAACATAAATACTGTAGTAAACCAGTGATTTTTTTATAACAGCTGAGATTAACAGAAGGTAGATGGAGATTTTATTTGTATCTGGTGTTGAATGTTCTGATCAGTACTAAAATTGTCTTGATTTTAACATAATTGTTTGTTTTGTTTCATTGCTGTATATCTGAAACTTCATTTTTTGTATTTTTCTAAAGTCTAGTGCATCAAGACGACTGTACATCGTCTACCCTCAGTGCTGTGTGTCCTGCATTTCCTGCTCCAGATCATCGTACAACTATACCGTCATCCACTAACAACATTGGAACTATAGCTGTGGAGTTCTGCCTGTCCGTAGTCTCCAAGATGTTTAAGGGGTTGTGAAGGTACACGTGCAACACAAGGTAGAAATGGAATATTTTTTGTATTTTGTGAGTGGCATTTTATTATGATTGAAATCAAATGTATATAAATTTGTTTGTTCAGTATCAAGTAAGTGAAAATTGAATTGTCAATTGTGCACATAAAACACAACAAAATTTATACCAAAGCAGATTTGTTGGTCTAACGTATACAGATTCAACTTTTCTGTCAAATATACCCACATAACTTCAATTGTAAATGAGGTAATTCTGTACAAGAGGGCTACCAAAGGGGAAATGTTTGAAATGAAGGCACTGCTATTTGTATAACTTTATTTTAAGGCCGAAAAGTATTCTTTGCTAATCTTTTTTTTTTTTTTTTTTTTTATGAAGCACTCTGTAATGGATAGATAAGACTTGGCCAAATGTATTGTGAAGTACTGTGAGATGAACTCATATGTTGGCAATGCCGCAGCATATAATTCCAGGGAATGCATTTGAAGTCATTTTCTAAAATGACGTTCTCAGGAGGGTGTGTGAGTATTTAGTTAAGAAGATTGAAGAGGAAGTAGTGGCGTTTTCGTCCCAAATTGACGTCGTCACTCAATTTTTCCTCTGTTGTCTGTCAGCTAGAAACCGTCTTTGGTAGCACTCTTGTACAGAAATATCGTAAATGAAAATTGGAAAGGTATTACTAAGTCATTGAGGTAACTGATGCAGGATCTCTTATTGAGCAGTTCTAGTAAAGAGTTCATGGGTTTGAAAGAGTAGGCTAAAGTAAATTCTAAACCATTTACTGTAGATGTTTTACAAATCATTTTATGAGCATGCAAAAGATGTCGAACAACTACAGTTCTAAATGTTAGCAAAGTGTGAATTATGTAATACAGTAGAAGCCAGATATGATGTGAATATTGGGGGACATACTTCACCCCCGCATTATAGCTTAGCTGCAGTATATTGGAAGTTGACCTGTAGAGTGAAAAAACTGTGGGTAGGATAATGGTAGAAAAACGACTACCACTATACGTAAATTAATGTATTCTCTATATTGTGAACGTATCTGGTTTTACACTTTACAAAACTATTCAGAATCAAAACATTTGGTCATTTGGACTTTAAATAATATGGTGCTATAAATGCCACTGGTCATCCACTCCAGATGGAGTTAGTGATAAATTATTGTAATACAAAATCGATCGGTAGGCAGACTAATTTACTGAATCTCTACAATTAATAATTTCACTGATAGTGATGTTTTTTTTTTTCTTGGGAAACATATTCATCACTTCGTTATATCTGAATCTGCAGTATATCAGACCACTCTATATCAGGCTTCTACTGTAGTTTTTAGAATATCACTGATATGCAACTGAAATGGTGAATTTTAACTTACACATGTGAATCTCTTGTTTATTGAGGATGGCTCCGATATTTGTTAAATTGAGAAATGTGTAATGTTGCCAGCTTATACTGTACCACAATGCTATGTAATAGATCAGTAGAGAATTGGGTTGGGTTCTAGAAGCTCTTGAATATATTTTCTGTGACTACAGTCTTTTGATGCAGTTATCTTTGTCAGAATTGCATTAGGGAAAAATCATTATTTGTCGCATATTTATGGCTTTGTAAACAAATTTTTACTAGACCCAGCAGTCTGTCAGTGTCCATTTAGTAGCACTACGGCAGTTGCTCCATAGAAGTTAATGATAAGAATATACAGTGGAACCTCAATGCATCATTTTCATTATCGTCGTTTTCCTGTGTTTTTCGTCTGCTTTTTTGGTCCCGGAAATTGTCCCATATAAATAACGCTAATTTTTTCCCTGTTCCACCTTTTTATCGCAATGATTGTTGAGAAATCACAGTTCCTACACAATATTTTCCAGTATGGATAGTTGTTCTTTTATTTTGAAGACAGACATTAGATTCTGAAAAGAAATGTAATTTTATAGTAACATTAATTAATCTTGTTTTTTCACACAAGAGCGATGTGGAGGTGTATATACGTTTGATATTATTATACATTATATTATGCAGTTATCGCGTGTCCTCAGACCTTGCGGTAAAGACGTGAAGTTTGCCGGAAATACTAAATCTTCGGTTGTAGAGAAAACCAAATGAAAGTTTATTTACAATAGAACTAAATTTAAGTACAAGTGCAGATTTAAGTGATTGACCAATCTGGGGTGACGGACAGACAGAGATGTCTATACAAGTGAACTGTTAAAACTAAGAGGATTACAATCACACTTATGCCCTTATAAGAAGATGGATATAAATCGATATGAGCCCTCATTCATGGGTTCAAACTGATGCTTCTATCTGATTGGATAATTAATAATGTCTCCCCATCTCACTAAGCCCCTTACTCACTGACACTTGCTTCCCTAAAGATACTATCTACCTATCTGGTCTACAGGGGTCGAAAGAGGACTTGAGCCTCATCTTTATAAATCTGTCAACAAGGGAGGGTTAGTTTCCTTCAATACCCTGAAATTGGTTTTGTTGGTATACGGAACAAGCTGTTAGCGAGATTCGTACCTTCCCATAAAGTGACATAAATATCAGACTAACTTTCCGAGCTATAATGACAAATTCTTGTATTCTCATCTGCAAGTTAGAGAACACCTGCACACCTAATTTGGAAGTCAAATGATATGTCGGACTACTCTACACCATTTCCCTTAAGATCAAGCATGTTGCCTAAATAAGCTGCTTGTTTGACCAGACTCATTACTAATTTCGCGCGCTTGATCAGTCCTACATTGTTCGTTACAATTGTTAACATTACAATTCCTAATTAAGCCATAGCTACTATCTTGTCCTGAAATAAAAACAACACATTAAACAAGAAAACACTTATCATTACAACACTTCCAATTAATAGTTACACAAGAAATTTCTCTAGTCATCTGTCATAAAACTATCTTAAGCTGAATACCTTTTCAAATAATGTTTTCCTATTCCATTTCATCACTTACAAAACAACATTAATCCAATATACTCAGATAAACACACAAAAGAAATGGAAGGTATGTGTAAATACACTATAACTGAAAACTACATACAAATTAAGACAAAGCCAGGGGCGTATTTTGCGGGCGGTAGCCCAAGGAAATTACAAAAGAAAAAGTTTATAATATAACATAATGTAATAATTTTGTATTATTAGTTTTACCATAGTAATTACAATTAAAGTAATTGTTAGATTTATATGCGCTCTCTGCTCTCGAAAAGAAACAAGTTGTCAAGGCGGCATCGCTGGAGAAACCGCTTGCTACGTGAGGTAGCCTGTGACCGTTCTGCGCACGCTGTCCTGTGGCACAACTGCCCATCCCCCGCTCCCTTCTGTTCAGTGTAGGCCGGGCGAGTTGCCGCTCTCGTGATCGGTTTCTTCGCAGGCGCGAAGCAACAATACGCTTAGTACGCTAGCTCATGAATGTGATTGTGTTCTTGCAGTGCATTATTTTAAATCTGTGATTTGTTCGAGTGTCTAAGAGTTATATTAATTGTGAATTATTAAGTTTTTAATTTCCCAATTAAGTGATATTGTGAAAAATATGGCAGAACAAGTTTCTGGAGAGGTTTGTGTTGAAAATGACTGTGTAATAGAAGGTTTATTAAAAGTGCCTTTTAACAGTCGTACATAACAACGAGAAAGTTGAAATTGTGAAAATGGAAAGACCAACTCCTGAGTTAAATTTGTCCATGGACGTAAAAGAAAAACAGCGAGAGTACACACGCCATTTCACTTCAACATCGTATGGTAAGTGGAATTGGTTGTGTGGGACTTCTAAACTGTCTAAACTATTTTGCTGGCCATGTTTGTTATTTAGCCGCGAAACTAAAGTGTGGTCAAAAGAGGGGTTTTCTAATATGAACTCCCTTCGAACGGCAGTCCTAGAATACGACAAATCAAAAGCTCATATTTGTAGTAGCATGAACTTTGCAAACTTTGGGAAGACAAGAATTGATTTACAGCTAGATAAGCAAAAAGCTCTACACATCAACCAACACAATGCTCTTGTGAAAAAAAAATCGGGAGATTTTACTGCATCTTATTAACGCAGTCTGCTTTCTAGGAAAACAGGAATTGGCTTTTCGGGGTCATAATGAGAGTGTGGAATCAGACAATATAGGAAATTATATTGAATATTTAAGTTCCTTAAGTGAATTTGACCATTTACTGGCCAATCATCTTGGGAGTTCAACAGTATTTCTTGGTACTTCTCTCGCAATTCAGAATGACTTAATATTTGCTATAAGTGGGGTTATGATAAAGAACATAAAACCTTTTGTGGCCATTGTTGTTGATGAAACAAGTTACTGCTCTAATCAGAGTCAATTTCCACTGTTTTAAGATTCGTCGACAGTACTGCCAATGTTCAAGAACGGTTTATAGGATTCATAAATGTCAGTTCGGACAAAACTGCTGCTGCTTTGTTTCAGCATGTGGAAGGTGTTATAGCAGAATACAATGTCGGCAATAAGTTAATTGCACAGACATACGATGGTGCTTCAGTTATGGCAGGAAATATTAATGGCTTAAAAACAAAAGTTCAAGAAAAGTATCCTCAAGCACTATTTGTCCATTGTTACAGCCATGTTCTCAATTTAGTTTTGCAACAAACTACTTCATCCATTCCAGAATGCTGCATTTTTTTCAAAACACTGTCGGGTTTAGCTGCATTTTCTCATCATCTCCTACAGAATAATATCTGTAATATTGACAATTAATATTTGAGGAGAAAAATTCGCTCCGGTGCCGCGGATCGAACCCAGGTCCTTTGTTCTATGTATCAAGCGCTCTGACCACTGAGCTACGCCAAATTCAATCCACAGCATAATAATAATATATTCTAATCTTACGACCACATTTTGGACAAGTGTACTGAAAAGTACCTTCTGGTAAGACACCGATTCTTGCTAGCAGGGGCATTATTAACAAGTCACCAATATCTTTACATGAGGATAACTTCATCTCACCACCACATTTCGGACAAGTGTATGTACTTGCTAGTAATCCCTTCTGCTGCTGAAATGGTATTAACTTAACCACTATCACTGATGAAGTTATGCACGGTGAAAATGTCGGCAAACGATTCCGTATCACTGTTCAAGCAATACAGTCGTACATCCACAGCTTACACACATCGGCATAAAAGTATCTACACGCCAAGCTGTTAATTTCACACACTGTGCGAGTGTCAACGCTTCTATGCCCGCCCGCCAAAATCGAGTCACATGAATTTACATTCATTTATGCACTTGAAATACAACATAAAATATTACTTTCACAACATTTATCTTAAACACCATCATGTCTACATAGTAATTTATTACTCATGATTGAACATTTGCATCTTGCGTATGTTACATTTTCTCTCATTTGCAACATATATACGACTTCCGAAATTTTTGAACCAAGAACACGTGTTCTCCAGAGAGACTGCTCAGGAGTCAACAAAGAAGATAACATGAAGAAATATAACATATATAACAAGGACATAGAAGCACAGAAAACCACGGATTAAAGAGAAGCAGATAAAGAAGAGGGAGAGAAAGGGTTAGGGAGGGGAAGAGAGCGGGAAATTACCCTCAAGCAGGTAATTTTTTTCCCTCAAATCTTACCTTTCCTTGTTTTTCCCCCCACCCAATATTACCCACAATTCCCACTGTCCCATAGTGCCTTGGAGTGGGGATAACAGGTGAAATTCGTGTTCTGAAATTTTCCTTGGTTGGCAGTTTTATCAGATGAATTGTTAGAATACCTCTCAAAGCAATCTACTATGTCTTCATTACTATTGTAGCACAAGTTTGCTTCTAAAGACATTTCATTCCACATAAGGCAACATACTTTGTCAGTGTCAGTCATCTTACTACAGGCATTCCTTAGTATGTCGAATAATTTGTCACTAAAACCAACATCAGTGGTATACTTTCACAATACTCTAAGCAATGTAGCCTTAGAAGGGAAATTTAATAACTTCCTAATCATTCTATAGGCACTTGGGCTCTGTAAATAAATATTAAGAGCCTTTGCTTTTATTTCCGGTGACCACCGAACTCTCTGCACATACCTTGCATTTGAGAAGACACAATTTTTTACCAATTCATATAATGGCCTGGGACCTTTCTTTCTTAAAGTTGCAAGGGTAATGTCAATCTTCAGATCTCTCTGTGTGGTCTTGAGAACTCTTCCTCTCAGACGATGCAGTTGTACTCGAAGACTGCGAATTTTCCTCCTCTTCGGTGTTACTATCGGTGTGGCCGTGGGTTGCATTCTTGGGGGCTCCCCAGTCTCTTGACACTGCCTCTCCTCTCTTGGAGGGTCACCAGTCTCTCTGGAGGGTTCCCCCGTTTGTTCCCATTCCATGTCTGTACAAAATAAAACATCCAAAAAGGTTACAATTATGAACTAACACAAAGAGTAAATTCATTCACAATCTGCAATTACGACAGAATTTATAGGTGTAGTTATGAAGCACTGAAATTGCATAATATAAACGGCTTGCAGTTACTTAAGTTATCTTGGCCATTGGAGATAGCTTCAACTTTGCAAGGTATGGCTCCTTTATTCAGGCGTGTGCAGAGAGAATTGTGAAGTATTTCTCCTCAAAATGGTCCGCACACACCTGAAAGCTGTTGTGCAGTTTGGTGGGCTCTTTAACCATGAGGTCGTATCTGCCAAACGCTTCTAGCCATGCCTTGCACCTGAAAAAAATTCGTATTTGGAGACAACATTTGTAAAAATACTATATAGGCGAAACAAAAAATAAAATAAAATGTAGGTGGATAAAATATGTCATAAAATGGTTTAAGTATAAGCTACATCATCATAGCTCACTGCAGCTGTTCCCTTTCACTTTATAGGCTATTAGAGTGATTTTATAAAGTGGCACGGTAATTTCATACACATATACAGTATAGCCTATATAACATTTAATTATATCATAAATAGACTTGTATTATTATTATTATTATTATTATAAATATTACCATTATTTTTATAATAAATGTTAAAAATATGTAAAGGTCTCTAATAATAATACCACGTGGGGAATATTCAAGGAAAGGGTCTATTACTGGTTTTTTTTTTTTTTAATATTGAAATCCGGTACCATGCTACACATGACACGACATGGTTTGCTGCAATTTTTATTGATTGGTTATATTCAGTGTTTGAAATATTTTTTTTCTCCCGTTTGTGGTGCGCAAAGCAGCGAAGTTTCTCCTGCATTGTATAAAAAGCTTCGAAAATAAAATAATAATAATAAAAATAATAATAAAAGTCTGTTAATATGTAATTAGATGTTATATATTCTGTATGAATTAATATCTGATAACCTAACCTATATGATTTGAAATGATGCACGTGGTTAGCAAAATTTACAAGTATTTCAAATTTGTTACTGTATGTGATAACATTCCTATATGTTGTAAATGAAAACTCACCTTTCACTATCTCCAGGTATTTTGAAGAAACATTTTGTGGGGTGACTATTCTTCTTACTTCCGCACCCGGGAAATTCGCACTTCATTCGCATGGCCATTCTTCTCTCACCCAGGCGAGAAATTCAAAATTTACAAGTATTTCAAATTAGTTACTGTATATGATAACATTCCTATATGTTGTAAATGAAAACTCACCTTTCACTATCTCCAGGTATTTTGAAGAAACATTTTGTGGGGTGACTGTTCTTCTTACTTCCGCACCCGGGAAATTCGCACTTCATTCGCGTGGCCATTCTTCTCTCACCCAGGCGAGAAATTCAAAATTTACAAGTATTTCAAATTAGTTACTGTATGTGATAACATTCCTATATGTTGTAAATGAAAACTCACCTTTCACTATCTCCAGGTATTTTGAAGAAACATTTTGTGGGGTGACTGTTCTTCTTACTTCCGCACCCGGGAAATTCGCACTTCATTCGCGTGGCCATTCTTCTCTCACCCAGGCGAGAAATTCAAAATTTACAAGTATTTCAAATTAGTGACTGTATGTGATAACCAGGGAACGGATTTATATGGACTAAAAATATATGAAATATGTAAATATATATGTAGTTATTTTTACCAAAATATGGAATTAAATATGGATTTTTACCAAAATATGGAATTAAATATGGACTTAAAATTATAAAAAAATGACTATGTACGTTAAATATTGGTACATTTTAATCAAACTAAACAAAAAATATAATGGACGTACCTTATCTTCCAATGTAGTTTCAACAAAACACAATTTTTATTGTCTGTTACCATAACAATAGGTTACAAACATTTCTTTCAAGTGCTGAAAAGTGAATCTTCTTCTATTGTCTCTGAGGATAGATTTATACTGACTAAAAGAGCGTTCGACGTCACAAGAAGTAACTGGTACATAATTCAATTTCACAATGTCTGCTGGGGATAAGTCCAAGTTAATCTTCACTGTTGATTCACCACTCATCACAGCAACAACCTTTTGTAGTTCTTCATATCCAGGGTTTTTTGAAAGTACAGTGTCCACCTTAGCTCTTACTGCATCTGCAACTTTACCTCTACCACGATTCAGTTGTTCCACAGTACTATTTATAATTTCAAAACTTTCAGATAGTGAAAGGTGCCTATTTTGGAGACTTTTGAGCGTTTTTATGATGCATGAAAATGTATGCTGAATGTGAGCTAAGTCATTCTTCACACTTATGTCACAGGTAACTGTTTTCGCAGTATCAATTGAGACTGCATCTTCAGAGTCCAATGCAAGGAGAACATTGTTAATAGAGTCTATATGTTCGGCATAATATTCAACTGCTTCTAGCCATGTACCCCATCTAGTTAAAATTGGCTTTGGTGGCAATGGAATTTCAGGGTACATTTCTTTCAACACGTTAACTCTACTGGGAGCTTTGAGAAATACTTTTTTCACTGATGAAATCAACAAATCTACTTTAGGGAAATTGTCTCTGACCACTTCTGCCACACGATGAAATGCATGCGCCACACAAGTAAAATGAGTCAATTTAGGATATACAACAGATAATGCTTGTCCAGCTTTGACCATATAAGGGGCAGCATCGCTAATAAAGAATAACACATTATCGTACATAATACCCTTTGGCCACAGGATACCCATAGCTTCGTTGAACAGTTTAACTATAGTTTTGTTATTGCACTTTTCTAGAACATCACAATGTAAAAGAATTCGTTCAGAATATTGTTCACTTAACAAACCGATAACTACATTACCAACAAGTCTACCTTCTTTGTCGGGAGTCTCATCAATGGAAACCCAAATTGAACTATCTTTAATTTCATCTCTTATCTTCTGTATTGTCTCATCGTAGATGGATGGAGCATACGTCTTCCTAAGTGTTGACTCATCCGGGATTGTATGTTGAGTATATTTTTCAAGGAATTCCCTGAAGACCTTATTCTTTAGTTTGTAGAGAGGAATATCAGCAGAGATGAGAGAACGGCACAGGTCGATGTTAAACTCAGATCTTACATTCGATGTTGTTGGTTGTGTTAAAAACAATTGTCTCTGCTTGGAATTTAGTTGTTTGTTGGCCTGATGTTTACTAGTTGTAATGTGTTGTTGCACCAGGAACTTTTGTGTAGATGATACTGCACACTGACACAAATTACAAAATAATATTTTATTGTCAGTTGATAAACCGTCTTCTTTAAATTCTGAAATGTAACTTGTTAGTTTTGATTTTAAATTGACTGAATGACGTACTTTTGGCATATTTACCGTCTTTATAGTATGATTTACAAAACTGAACCTATGTGTACTCTGACTGGCATTTAACTGTTGAGCTGCACAACTGAAGTCTGTTAAAAATTTTAAATTAAATTAATACAGTTTTGTAACTTACTTTCCCATTGTTGATAGGACTGCTAATTTTCAAATAACTCTGATGTTAAAGGGATTACTGAACATGTGTTTAAATCTCTATTGTTGAAATGTATTTTTAAAAGTTAATGGAATTTTGTTTTGTTTTATTGTTAAACCTAATATAATATGGACTGTTTTATATGAAATATGGAAAATATATGGAAATTAACGAAAATATGTACTAAACTCTAAAATATGGAAAAATATGGAAAATAAAAGTAGGATTTTTCAACCCTACACATTGTGAAACATAAAGATAATGCAAAATATAAATTATATTAGCTTTATAAGTAAATATGTATTTACATATAAATCCTTTCCCTGGTGATAACATTCCTATATGTTGTAAATGAAAACTCACCTTTCACTATCTCCAGGTATTTTGAAGAAACATTTTGTGGGGTGACTACTCTTCTTACTTCCGCACCCGGGAAATTCGCACTTCATTCGCGTGGCCATTCTTCTCTCACCCAGGTGAGAAATTCAAAATTTACAAGTATTTCAAATTAGTTACTGTATGTGATAACATTCCTATATGTTGTAAATGAAAACTCACCTTTCACTATCTCCAGGTATTTTGAAGAAACATTTTGTGGGGTGACTACTCTTCTTACTTCTGCACCCGGAAAATTCGCACTTCATTCGCGTGGCCATTCTTCTCTCACCCAGGCAAGAAATTCAAAATTTACAAGTATTTCAAATTAGTTACTGTATGTGATAACATTCCTATATGTTGTAAATGAAAACTCACCTTTCACTATCTCCAGGTATTTTGAAGAAACATTTTGTGGGGTGACTACTCTTCTTACTTCCGCACCCGGGAAATTCGCACTTCATTCGCGTGGCCATTCTTCTCTCACCCAGGCAAGAAATTCAAAATTTACAAGTATTTCAAATTAGTTACTGTATGTGATAACATTCCTATATGTTGTAAATGAAAACTCACCTTTCACTATCTCCAGGTATTTTGAAGAAACATTTTGTGGGGTGACTACTCTTCTTACTTCCGCACCCGGGAAATTCGCACTTCATTCGCGTGGCCATTCTTCTCTCACCCAGGCAAGAAATTCAAAATTTACAAGTATTTCAAATTAGTTACTGTATGTGATAACATTCCTATAGGTTGTAAATGAAAACTCACCTTTCACTATCTCCAGGTATTTTGAAGAAACATTTTGTGGGGTGACTATTCTTCTTACTTCCGCACCCGGGAAATTCGCACTTCATTCGCGTGGCCATTCTTCTCTCACCCAGGCAAGAAATTCAAAATTTACAAGTATTTCAAATTAGTTACTGTATGTGATAACATTCCTATATGTTGTAAATGAAAACTCACCTTTCACTATCTCCAGGTATTTTGAAGAAACATTTTGTGGGGTGACTACTCTTCTTACTTCCGCACCCGGGAAATTCGCACTTCATTCGCGTGGCCATTCTTCTCTCACCCAGGCGAGAAATTCAGTATGTCTTCTTCTTCAGTTCTTGAAATACGCGAGCCCTGGCTGCATTAAATTGTTCCAGGACTAACAACTTAAACCAAGAGCACGCAAGTTCACTCTCCATTTCCAAGAGTAAAAAATCAGTGACGGAATGTTGGTAGGAGGGTATCTTAGCGCTCGTGGCAGTGCCTTAGAATTGACAGCGATTAACAGGGAATAGATATGATTGACCCCCTCTTCTCTATTCTACTCCTCTTGAGTTAGACTCATCTTCCTACAATACCTGATCAGACACGATATCCTATAATCTCTTGAGATAATGGATTCGAGCTGAGGCATAAGATCTGAATGAAACACAGTTTATGTGCTGTCAATTCCGCTGAAAATTTTGCTTATTTTGATATTTAACAACCATTAAAGAGAATATTTTTAATTCTACATAAAGAGTGTAAGGTACACTTTTTTAAGCAGCTTTTGAAGTATGTGTCACAGCATTTTGAAGGTATAAAAATGTTCTTTTGATATATAAGCAATTTTCTAAAATAAGACGTGCATATAATGTACTTACATAACTAGAACAGCCCTGTACCATATGTTTGGCCTTCCTTTTCTTTCTTTTTGTACTGCACCTCCGTTCAATTTTGTAGTTCTTGCCCTCTTTTGTTTCTCTGCTCTTTTCCATTCACTTATATGAGTACGCTTTCCGTCTCGCCTAGTCAGAATATTCTTTGCTACCTCTGTTAATTTCCCCTCCCCAATTGTTATTTTTACAAGTTGACTTTGCAGGCACCTCATATTAAATTCAGCAACTGCATTTGCCACTGCAATGTTAATTTTGATTTTTGAGACAAATGTGCCTTTAGGACATTTTCTCCATATAAGATAATAGACACACTCGTCTACATTCTTGGTAACACCAAGTGTACATTTCCTCAACAGTTCAGAACTGGATAGACGTCCGTAAAGGGGGAGCAGTTTTTTTTAGTGTTACTTCTGATAAGTGGAGTTTCATTTTCTGGTAACTATGAGGCTCCTCTCCCTTTGCCTTACTCCGATTATGAAAACCCCAAGAGTTGAGTTGTGACGAGGCTTTTCATCTGTTGGCACTGAATGTGGCAAGGTTGCAATAATCCCCCTCCGCATTGCACTGACATCAGGCATCCCATTTACAATTGCAGCCCTATTATAATTTGTCAGTGCAGAAATGTCATTTTCATTTAATTTTCCAACACCCTGCCCGCCAAGCGTAACACCGTGAGATTTATTTTCTTTTACTAAATTTCTCAAGTCAGTGCCCATTCTCTTTGGAACATGATTGATTCATTCCTCTTTACTTATTGCAACATCTGCTCCATACACAGCCAGTTTTGACAAATGGTGGTATGTTTTCGCATCCCCATCCAAGAGTACTGTAGTGTATCTCATTCCATGTTCTTTTTCAGACCTCAACTATAGCTTCTCTGCTGCAACCATCTCCATAGCATTGGAGCTACCTGTGTAATTTTTGTTGCAATCCCCAGATTTTTCATGACCATCTAGTCAAAGTCTTTATTCTGGAGAATTTTGACCTAGAGCAGCAGCAGTGAAAGAACATGCATGGCAAAATTATGAAAGTACTTCATAATCAACAACTATGCCTGTCAGTACATCTATTACTAACTCTACACTATACAGTGAAGTATGGCCACGTTTATGCCAGATACCATCATATGGCACTGTTATGTCCACTACATTGCTGGATTTCAGTGTAGGGTCACATACTTCATGCTCTGCAAGACTGGGAGAGGATATTTTGGTTACAGCAATCAGTTTCTTTAGCAATTTTGTGAAGATGACTTTGATATGTACCAATTGTCATACCTTTCATGCAAACCACAGAGCAGAATAACCTGAACCAGTGCTAACAAAAGCCTCGACCATTTTTTTATTTACTTCAAATGTTGGTCTCTTACTATGAGATTTTGTCTCACCACAGTTTGTACCGCAGACAGTACATTTTACCACTAGTTTGGTTGCAAACCCCTTGTTCGCCCTTATTTGAAATTCTAAAGTGTTATTGTCATATTCATAAAACTTAGATTTTTTAACAGTTCATCCCACACATTTTTATGAATTTGAGGCAGTCGCATTGTCTGCGTCGCGTTAGGTGACTAAGATCGACACCTATCCACGCAATGTTTTCTACCTCTTCATTCAGCTCTGGCTGCCAGCCTACTTCTGTTGGAACAGGTGAATCAAGGTGGCGAATTTTTGTGGTGTTGTTGTTGGGCGCCAGCCCCCTCGAATCAACTGCGGTAGATCTGAGTTCTCAGGTAGCTAAGGGAACGGTCGGGACATGGAGTTTCGAGAAGCGTAGTGTAATTATGAAATTATGTAATCGACATGTGTATAAGTTTGTATTCACAATTCCAATGGGAGGTTTATTTCCGATTGTATGATACCAATGTATAGCTGAACGCATATCCAAGAGTGTGTTAAGTTCACTGTTACAGCAATTGACGAATTGTATGTTGGATGTTACTAGACGAATAAATGATCGTACTCAGCGAGTTATCAAAGTTGCTAATAATTAGAGAATGAATATGTGATTCGCGATTAATAAACAAAAAGTATCTCTGTGGTGGCTGCTGTGATTATATGACTATATTCCCGCACTTTAGTAGCGTTGATAATTCTTCCTGTTAATGCTCTGAGTCTGCACTTGATATGATACGGAGCCTGTAGATTATTCTAAGTACACAAATTAAACGACGTTCTAATTGACTTGTATTCTATCAACGTATTCGCTGTCCACTGTTTCGCCAGACTGTCGCAACCGAATGTATGTCTTCCTACACCGAGTTAGTTACTAGAGTGATGTCTTCACCCGTCGATGTAGAATACCAGAGTGATGTCTTTACCCCTACTCGCGTCTTGCAGCCCTTACCATATGAAAATCCACCCCGCCATAACTGAATCACATGATCTATCTCTAAACTTCAATTGGCTAACAAGAGTCCTACATCACATAGACGTGTACTTGAAAAATGTATGTTGGCCTGACGCTACAAAATCTGCTAATAGCTTTTCTAACAGTTCGCAGAAATATGGAATTCCCCCGCGCTCGACAAAGAAAGTATATTCGAACTCTGTGCACGCTATCGGGAGGTTATTCGAGGTCACCTCAACTCAAAAGATTTTCTCAAGCTTGATTACCCTGGCTCCACAATTCTGACAAGTACAAAAGCCTCCACACTCTATCTCCATTATCCTTTGTCCTATACACGCGTCGCACGGCTACTTGCTAAATCTCGGACATTCTACATCTAACTTAACACAATCCCACTCTAAGCTACATATGCGAATCAATATAATAAAATATCCTATCATAAAAATGAACACCTAATCCTACACATAAAAATAATCGAATAAATAAACAAACACTATCTAACCTAGGTACAAGGAACCGTCTCAAACTAACAAATAATCTGACGGAAATCCTTGTCCAATCTCACCTGCAGAAGTGGTTTCAAAAATCTTTAGCTCCTTGGTGCTTGTTGATACAGAAGGGGATGACATTTCCTGAGGCTCATGGACAGTCTTGCAGTCGTAAAATCTTCCAGTTTCTCAATTATGGCTGTACATACTTCTGGAACAATCCTGCTAATCAGCTGTTTTGACACTTGGAATAAATAGATTAAACTTGTATACGAATCTCCTGTATCAATATATCGAAGTGTTAATGCTAGCCTTTCCTGAATAGGTATTGCTTCTCGTCAGCCTGTGTCTTTCTTGGAAATTTTTGGCTCTATTTTGCACAGTTATACTTCGAAGTCTGTTTCTGAAATGCGACAGAAATTGAGAAACTGTCCCGATTCCATTCGATGTAAATCATGAAACAAGTCAGTGCCTCTACTATATTGATTGCGACTTTCGTAGAGTGGCGTCTACCACCATCGCCTTTTGTTTTTTAACTTTCTTTTTGTTAAACTGGCTATAATAACAATGGCTGTACTTGCTATGATTATATTTCCGTCTGCCTTTATTACAGATAATCACCGAACGTGAATGATTTCTGACCATTTGCTGATGATTTGTAATGTTGCTCCAAATAGCGAACGAAGAACAAAATTTCACTTCATCATTCGTTCGTTGTTTTTTTTGCTACGTGTGTACGCACCTTTATCTGAGTAAGCATGATCATTCACCCAATTTTTTAAAACAACTGCACAAAATCTAACACTCTTTAGCAACTTAACAGAAGGGTAGATGAGAGACTGTTGTGCAGCTCTGTGTTCCTTGAAAAATATGGATGTATGGCATGGTAACAACTCCTCGGATACGAGACAGTGCTTACATGCATCACATTCCCAACCAAGGAGCCTCTTGGCAGTGAAGCCACTGACATACGACACCAGAAAAATTACCATTTTATTATTCTCTAGAGTAGCATCTACCTCCTGCTGTATATTGTGAATAACATAATCTGGAATTACGAAGCTGGCTGTCTCAATGTCCTGACTTGTATTGTCGCACCATCGGATCTGTGCCCCTTTAGCGCTGTCGTCGTTCTTGGAAAAGTTAACTCCTCTACTCATCCCATTCCACCCGTTTCTCTCCCACTACGTCAAACAGTGTCATGAATATTTCTTATAATAATGTAAGGTTAATTATTACTTATTCATAATTTAATTTAAGTAGGTCTAATGACGCTGATAAACTTACGATTGTTTGCAGATAATTATACAGGGACATCATTTTATTTTTACTAACATTTTTAATATTAACCTGTCTACACCTTTAGAGAACCGGAAACACCGCTTGCTCCCCCCTCCAAGACTGGAGTTCGATGATACTGGCGTAAAACACAAATCACTCTACTAGGTATAGGAAGGAGGAAAAGTAGTTCATCCATTTACGTAAACTAGGAAATATCGCGATTTTGAGTTTGATAATTTTCATTAGGTTTTTCTTTAAATCAAAGTACAGTACTGTATTAAGAATAAGTGTTTTTACTCACGAAGTGAGTTATCCATGCGAATGTATTCATTATGCGGTGTATATTATACTGTCTACAGCACATTAGTGTACAATATAGAGAAAGAAGTTAAATTGAAAAATAATCATAATATGAATATTTAAACACAATTTTGAAAGTGGTGGCCGTTCATTTCGATGCAGGCTTCAGTTCTTTTGTGCATATTATCGCAATATAGACTATTGCATCTAATTCCAATTGCCAGTTTCGTCCTTCGTACTGGTAACTCATGTTGAAATAATTCTGTACCTATTCTACGTACTGTAAATTCAATCTTCACTTCTGCCCGACCCGAAAATATAAAATTACTCAGACATGCTATCTACTGTCCGTCCAAGTGGTTATTCCGCAGGATTGTAGAAAGGGAGGAAATCACGTGACAGTTAATTACTTAACGAGGCCCTTTTATTTAATTAATAAGTATTTAATGAATTTCAATCTTAAGGCATATAAACTTGCAAATGTTTATTTGCTATTTAATAACAATATATGAACGTTTTCGCCGTTTAGGGCATCTTCAGATATAACAAAAGAGAACCTCCAACACATCAACATCAGTACACACAAATTTATAGAACTTCTTCATTTATACTTCAATAAACCTGAGAACACGTAATAGGATGTCATCACATCAGAGTAGCCATTTCAAAGTCAATGACCTCTAAGTGAAACAATTACAAAACACACAACATCAACTACGAAAACTAATTTGAACTTACGACAATTCCCAGCCATGATTACTCTAAATATTTTATTATCTTCATTATAAAATTAAATTTTAACATTGACTAATTTAATCACTGTATATCAATTGTAAAGTAGTCATCAGCGTCAAACAACATTCATTCAAATGCCAACGGCCTTTCTAAGCGAAATAATTACAAAACACAAGAACATTAACTACGCATACTATCTTGTAACTTACGACAACTTTCAGCCATGATTACTTTAAATATTTTATTATCATCATTTTAAAATTAATATCATTGACAAATTTTAAACATTGTATATTAATTGTAACATGAGCTATATGTATAAAATAAAATATTCGTCCAGTCTAAGTTCAAATTCAAAGATTATCTCAATATTCATCCTGTTTCATGTTATATCTACATAAAGCTCATGAATTTCATGTACCACATATATTGTTCTCTATTTCCTTGTAATTTGCATAATATGTTATCATAGGTCCAGATAATATGTTTTGTTATATCTGAAGATGCCCTAAACGGCGAAAACGTTCATATATTGTTATTAAATAGCAAATAAACATTTGCAAGTTTATATGCCTTAAGATTGAAATTCATTAAATACTCTTAATAATTTACCAGGCATATTGATATATTAAAATGAATTGTAAATTCCTTTTATTTAAGTTAAATTAAACAGCTGTATAATATTACGTAAACGTCCAATTCCTAAGAGAAATTAATGTTTTCAGAAAAGAGCTAAGACAGCCCAGCTTTTACAGAGGGGCGAGCAGAAGCAGGTGGGGGAAATCGGGATGCGATGTAGGCAAACAGACAGTACCTGTGCGAAAATATGATTTAATATTGAAAGTTCTTTCGTCACTGGAAAACGCGAACATATTTCTGGAACGTACTATACTCAGTAACTCAGTACTGCTTACTATCTTCGGTCTTGGTTCTGTGTGGAGTTGGAACTTCATTAGTAGACGGGGTGGGAGTGAAGTACATTCAAAAACTCAGGTACAATAAAAATTGAAGTAAAAATAAAATGATGTCCCTGTATTATTACAGTGGATATTTATTGGTTAAATTGAAATTATATCAGAAACATAATTGCTTTGCCATTATTTTGTAACAGTATAATGTGGATATATCCATGTTTCGTCTAAATACACAATATACTTTCCTTCTCTGCGAAATGCGCAGTTTTCTTAAATAACTGGCCCTCCATGCTACAATATCATTTTTTTTCAATCAAAATACATTTTGTATTTCTACATTTTAAAAATCTAAATCCCATGTCTCGAATCACTTTCCGTAGCGTTTCTCTCCCTCCTTGGAAATTTATTGCTTCTCTCGCAACCTTCAATAATTTCTCCAATGTCGGAACTTCTTTCTGCATCGTATAAAATTCTTGTATCTTTCTTCTTAAAATACATCGGTTCATATGATCTACAAGAATTAAAGATTCCCTTGGTCTGTTCTTCCCTGGTGACTCTAGCTTTTCATCTCCTGCACAGACTCCCTCTCTCCTGATTTTATTTATTAGGCGCTCTGACCTGTCTATATAAATTACATAACAAAGTTGTATTATATTAGTATTAGTTAAATAAGTAATTTTAATACGTAATCAATTGAAATAAAATAAGCCTCACATGTGATTGCAGCTGCTCTTTTCGTTGCCTGATTTATAGGAGACAAATATTGACCTGTTTGTTTCTCTTCATCGCAAAATGCTATTACTTAATAATATTTCTTTCACCACTCTGTGCTACAGTATTCATGTTGAGTTGACAACACTGGACTGCAAGTGCAAATAAACTGTCCCGCAAGAAGGCTCAAAATTGTGAGTAGTGGGGGAGAGAAAGAGAGAGGGGTAGAAAAGAGAGAAATAGGAATGCAGGGAGAGAAATGAATTGCCGAGGCTGAAAAGGAATTAAGGGTCAGTTCGCATATCTTACGGGGACACAGATCCGATGGTCGGACTATAGATGGATCAGGGACTGAAGCGTCAGGTTCTTTTAGAAAGGAGTTGAAAGAATGCTGTTATTCTGCTCACAATTACTGCCATGCAGACCTCTAAATGCAAGTCCATTGGTGATAACGGTCTTTAGGACATTTGCAAACTGCACCACAGTTGGGTTATCATTAGTACCACAGTGCAAACGAATAGCCCCAAATGTGTTTTCTAGAGAATCCTGATTCAGACTTCGAGTCTCGAGATATTCGTACTTCTCCTTCTCACTCACCCTCTTCCAAACATACCATTTATGCTAGTGATCCAGCCATCTTGAGAAGGTGCTGGAGAGAGGCGGCGTTTAGTTTCCTCATTGAAAAATTCGCAGTTTCTGACCATAGGAGCAGTCTTTTTCCAATATTTTGAATGTTTGCTGGTACTGCTAAGTCTACAGCACAGATCTTTATCATGTTGATATACTGTGACACCATTGAAACTGTCGAATAGGGTATCAACCTCAGTGACAAAAGCAGATGTGTATATCGACCTATCTTCCAAGAGTCCTGAAACATTAAACATCAAGAGCATAAATTGTAAAGTTGGGTTATACTATAAGTATTTGCCATAACCTGGAGTGGCAAATTTCTTCAAACTCTGTTGTTCAAATTTACTCTCATATGGATGGATGAATGGATAGATAGATTCGTTCCATAATATTCTTACTTTTCTTTGTAGCATGGGATAAAGAACATGTCCAATTCTTGCGTTTAACAATAAAATGCAAATATGAAATATGTACAGAATTAATACCTTAATAACAATATTTTATACAATGTAACATGTTTACCATTTAATAGTATTATAATATTTACACAGTAGTGTGAAATATCAAGAATTCATCTACAGAATAGAAAGTGTGAGATATTAAGTAATTTTTTAGTTTTACCTTAAATAATGCAGGGTTTTGACTATTATTCTTGATGTCTTCAGGAAGACTATTGAACATTTTTATTGCCATGTAACGTACTCCCCTTTGAAAGCATGATAATTTTGATGATGGCATATGAAAATCATTCCTTCTGCAGGTATTTATACCACACTTTACTGCAACTGGTCATAACGGAGAAACCTGTGAAGCAATAGAAGATTGCACTTTACTTGTTGTAGCTGATCTGGGCAATTACTATTGATATTGTTATTATCATAAAACATGTTTCACTATTGCAATATTACACGCTTAAATGTTAGGTTAGGTTTTTGCATATAAAAAGGGCTCACCTGAAAAGACTCTCTGTAGGTATAAATACAGAAGTAATTTAAAGAAATATTACTTACCTCTCAACATTTTTCGGGATGTGAAAAAATGCCATGTCCATGTCCCTACTATTTGAGCCCAGACAACCAGGCACACAGCATGTTTTTACTCTGGTTTTCTGTGACATGCTGGAATGATAGACAACACTACCGTGGTTTTTCTTATATCCCTAATAAATAATAAATACATATGTATTTAATTCTTGCATTGTTTGCTTGAAACGTATCAATCACGTCACCTCACAATAACCTCAATCACAATGTTTGAAAACTACGTCACAATAATTATTAATTTATATTTATAATTGAAGCAAATAAATTTCCATTTGTAAAATAATAAGTAGGACCCGGATTTTGATGACCTAAAGAATACTAAAAAATGACCTTAAAATGATGACTTTATGACTTTAAAATCAATTAAAAATGACCTAAAAATAAAAAAGAATGGCTTAAAATTACCTTTATTTGTCGACCTCCTTGCGCAATATGGCAATATCACTTACACTTTATCACTCAATACTGCATTACAGTAACTTACAAACACCTTTTGCAAGTTTTCAAATTTGAAGGACCGTCGATTATCAACTAATAAGGACTTATACATGGAAATCTCGGAAGACATTATTGAGTTTGTGGAATGGGATGTTTGCCGAGACAAAAGCTTGACGTAGCTCTTCGTAAAACACTGAATTTGCTGAGTTTGCACTAGTGCACTGCCCGAGAAGCATCTATTGTTTTTTTCTTTCTCCTGCTTGAAGACCGTGTTTGTTTCTCTCTGTTCACATGTTGGTCCACGGTGAATCTCTTCTCTGCTGAAACCTTCACTTCACAAATTTTACAGTACAATATAGTACCATCACTAGAAAATACAGTGTCGTCATACTCCGATACAAACTGTTTTAATTTCGCAGAATTGCTTGTTTTTAATTTCGGCATGGCAAAATAGAAATAATACTTCAGTACCTCTAAACGACTACCTTCCGCTCTGTGAATGA
This sequence comes from Periplaneta americana, assembly GCF_040183065.1. Taxonomy (NCBI): domain Eukaryota; kingdom Metazoa; phylum Arthropoda; class Insecta; order Blattodea; family Blattidae; genus Periplaneta; species Periplaneta americana. The sequence goes on along the minus strand of NC_091118.1, from coordinate 30,642,065 downwards.
CTGAATTGTAACCAGTACACAAGAACCAGTAACAGTGTGAACCTCAAGCAGGTAATTTCACCCCCACATTCCTTTAGACATGACCAGTTAGTTGGACGAGTCCAAATGTTTAACAGAACATGAATAGGGAAGGCCACAATGCAACAGATTTCCAAGAATTCATAGATTTCGTGCTTCAGAAACATAATTTTACTAATATTAACAATAATGCAATCAAAATCGCTAAAAATGACAAACCCGGATTTGTTATTACAATATGACTAATAGAAAGTAATAATCCGTAAAAAAAAATGCCCTATCAGAGAAAAGTGTCCAAAAATGCATAAAAAATGACCCATCAAATTGGTTTAATTTCACTGAAGATGATATGAGCTACATTTATCTTCCATAGAGCATTGTCCTAGCATCATCAGAAGAAAGATGCAAAGTCATCGAAATCCGGGCCCTAGTGATAAGTAAATAAATCAGGATCTCCAGGACAGATACTTGTTCTCTGTTTTTGCTGTTGAGACGTTGGGACCTTGGTGCTCAGAGGCTAAAATGCTGGTTTCAGACATCGGGGAAAAAATTGCAAGCGCTCAATGGAGATTCCAGGTTGACTGACTTCTTGAGACAAAGAATCACTATTGCTATCCAGCATGGGAATGCTGCCAGTGTTACAGGGACTTTTCTCAAAGACAGGCTTTGGAGGAAATATTTTATTTTTTAAATTCAAAATATTGGCCAAATATCAGAACAACTGCATTTGTTGAAGCAGCATGACTTGAAGAGTCTTGAAGGAATTCTGTTGGAAGACGTTCAGGAATCTCTGACACATTATGATAAAGCCCTCAAGGCTTTGCAGAATGAGATCATATACATCTCGCGACTGATTGACAAGAAGAAGATTGTGTTCTACAATAACAAGAAAGCAGCCTGCCTGTGTACAATGAGTTCCAGAAACTCTGGCATTCTGTAGCAGTTGAGAGCATGGATGACCTGAAGATAGAGGAATATCTGGAGAAACAGGGCATCCGCTCACTATGACTGAGTTCGCTATATCCAGAGTTGACTGTATTTCCTTTGGGCATGTGTGACCATCACTTAGGTCGCACTGATTGCTAGCCGGATGGTTACTGTGTTAGACTTCTGCTCTTTCTCATCAGGATTTCTGACACCACCATTGTTCACAACAATGGAAAACTACTTTGCTGGAAAAACTGGAGCTCTCAGGATACTATAGGAAACTACATGACTACTAAACTAAGTCTGAAATGATTGCGTTATTGTAACTCTACTTGATTTATTCTATATTTACAAAATGTACAAAGTTACTTACAGGGTATATCATTCTCCTCTACCGATGCCATCTTCTGTGAGGATAGATTCGATGTAAGCTACGTTGTCTGACAATCTCCACCAACTAACCAACTGACCGCTCAAACACTTCTTATGTTTCCCGCCCGGGGTACTGACCACGCCATCCACCAAGTAAGATGGTCTTAAAACACTTTTGATTTCACGTACTTACAAATATCGCCTTAATCAATCATTTGTTACATTTAATTTTGATTTAGTGCATTATAGTGACAAGTCACTATAATGAGATTACGTGCAAGAAAAGAGTCCAAACAATACATGATATAATTTGACCAATTGAAATGCATGCTTTATCCTACTGGACCAATGGGATTGGACCAGCAACGATCTGAAGCGTAAGAATACATTCGTTGTAGGCAGTGATTTTGCCACACGCCCGACAAGACTGTCTATACCGCTGGCTAAACAGCTCAAGACCATGTATTCCGCTGACACTGTTCCTGTTTCAAATTTAATACTCCACAGGAAATCATGCTACAGGGCGTTCTTTAGCTCTGGGGCATAACAGGCACTTCTGCCAAATAATACTGAATGTTCTTATTAGCATTGTTAGTTCTACCTTTTGCACAGCATTGGAGCAAAGCACCTGATGCAAGCCTCTGGTACACTGGCATAAGTTCAATTACCACTTCAGGTGTCAGTGTGACTTTCATTTTAGTGTGACTCTGGAATCTTACCTTGTGCTCGCTGTCTGTTGTAAAAGCATCACGAACGTTTTGCCTGGTGGACATTTCCCATATTGAGACTTGTTGTCGGTAGACATGTAATGACTGATGGTGGCATATATGGCTAATTTCATTTTCACAACACCAGAGGCATTGTCAGTAATTGCATTTCTATAATAACTGCTCAGCCTTTTTATTGTAGACTCTTTTAGACTTCCAGCTTTAAGTCTGCCCAAAGTTGCATTTTTTTACTTTCCATTCTTTTACAAGATTCCTGAGAGCAGTTCCAAGCCTCTTAGAAACATGGTTTACACACTCTTCCTTTGCTGAAGTCCATCCACTTTTAAAGTGATCCTAACATAAACAAACCCCAATTGTATCCTTCTGCCATTCGCACCGCAATTACTGTCACATTGACAGGGAACACGTGTGAAGTACATAACTATGGCATGTGATATAAGTACAGTATGCAGTATAATAATAATAATAATAATAATAATAATAATGGTTTATTTAACCTGGCAGAGTTAAGGCCATACGGCCTTCTCTAACACTCAACCAGGAGCAAAACTGTGTTACAAAAACACTACAAATTTACAAAGTACACTACAATTTTACACACAAAACTGAATAAGATAATAATTAATAAAATGTAAACAAGTAAGAAGAAATCAGACATATATAATATACAGAAAGAAAGAAAAAAGCATAATAAAATGTGAACAGCAGGTCAAAAATACATGAGGCATACAAAGTATAAAAAAATAAGACAATTATTGATGATAATAATGATAATAATAATAATAATAATAATAATAATAAGTTTAGTAATAATAATAATGGTAACAACATCAATAATAATAATAACAGGCCTAATAGTAATAATATTACTAATAGTAGTAATAAAATAGTGCAGTACAAAGCATACAATGAATACGATATTTTTAAGTACACACAGTAAGGAAAATTATGTTTATATATAGCTCAACTTATCACATTAGAGATATACCGTTATCGGAAAATATGAAAACAAAAATATAAAATAAGTTAAATATCACTAGAACATAAAAAAAATGTGAATACGTGGAAACATGCAATACAACACTTGTCATAATAGTAAGTTAGTTTGGCAACTCGTCATAAGATAATTTTCTAACTTGGATTTGAAAGATTTCAATGTTTGGCAGCCCTTGACTTCAGGCGGCAGAGAGTTCCAGTGACGAGAGGTAGCAACAGTGAAAGATGAGGAATACAGAGATGATGTGTGAAGTGGAATTTCTAGCGTATATTAGCTTAATAAACGAAGTAAAATACAAATACGTACTCTATATAGAATTAGTTACTATTAATAGTATTAATAAGTTGGTAAGTTTTAGCAGAACAATTAGTAGTTTAAGCATCAATTATACAGTATATTATATACACAGTGAAAGGGCATTCCATTGAAAAAAATGCTATGATCGCATTGTGACACTATTATTGAAAATCTGTCCTTTTTTCCGTTGGCAGACTGTTGATTAAATTTGAAGTGATTGTTGCCAATGTTATTCATATCCTTTTCATTGTACGTTTAAGTTCATTAAAGAGTTATGAACAAAATATAAAAAAAGATTAGCAGTAATAGCTTAAAAGCCGCCCCCTCATCCGCCGCCCTAGGCAGCTGCCTAGTCTGCCTAGACCTAAATACATCCCTGATATTATACACGCAGTACTAAGGAGGCCATAGTTAAGTTCAGACTTGCAATATTTAACTTTCGTTCAGATTCCGGAAATTGTTCTATCCCATTCATATCTGTATCAGTTTCAGTTCTGTCAGTACCACTGCTTTCGTCACCAAGACTGATTACTAATTTGTCAACAAGAGTATCACTGATATTGTCCAGCCCCCAGAACAAAGCCTCTTCAGCCATAACGAGTTCGATACATTTATTCCAGGCTTCTGCAGTCACAGTCAAGACCTTGACATCTCTAATCTTGAACGTTGTGTTGTGCTGTCTAACGTAACCTTTCACCTGACTCCATATCATTTCTATAGGATTTAATAAACAATCCCTCTATGGAAGATAACAAATCAGAAAGAAATCACAATAGAAATCAAAAGACGAAAGTGGAATTGGATAGGGCACACACTCCGGAAAGAAGATGGAGTAGTAGAAAGAATGAGTTTGTTCAGACTTGCAACATTTACCTTTCATTCCGATTCCGGAAATTGTTCTATCCCATCCATATCTGTATCAGTTTCAGTTCTGTCACTACCACTGCTTTCGTCACCAAGATTGATTACTAATTTGTCAACAAGAGTATCACTGATATTGTCCAGCTCCCAGAACAAAGCCTCTTCTGCCATAACGAGTTCGATACATTTATTCCAGGCTTCTGCAGTCACAGTCAAGACCTTGACATCTCTAATCTTGAACGTTGTGTTGCGCTGTCTAATGTAACCTTTCACCTGACTCCATATCATTTCTATAGGATTTAATAAACAATCCCTCTATGGAAGATAACAAATCAGAAAGAAATCACAATAGGAATCCAAGGACGAAAGTGGAATTGGATAGGGCACACACTCAGGAAAGAAGATGGAGCAGTAGAAAGAATGGGTTTGGATTGGAACCCCCAGGGTAGTAGAACAAGAGGAAGGCCAAAAAATACATGGAAGAGAACAGTTTTGGAGGAAATTGCTAGGGAGGGGAAAACATGGAGCGAAGTGAAGAAGTTGGCTACAAATAGGGTGCGATGGAGGCACTTTGTGAATGCCCTATGCTCGTCATGAGAAGATACAGGAGTTTGATTGATTGATTGATCGATCGATTGATTGATAAACAATGATAAGGAGGCAGTTGCTGCACTGTCACGTTAGCCTGTTGGGCAAGAACATCCACAATATATTTGTCATATCTATGAACGACATTTGCCTCTTGACTTGCAGAATATTTTGCAATTCATTTTGAATAATTTTTTTCAGAAAAGTCTATGATATACAATACAAAGATTTATTTTCAGTCAATGACTTTACTTTCTATATGTGTAAGGTACAAGTCCTCATATTACATAATTTAATACTGTATTAACGTTTTCGTCAGTCATGCCGACATCATCAGATACAACTTTTTATGCTGCAATATCATCTCTAATTAAATACATATGTCTCTACAATCAAAATATAATATACATTAATAAACATAATAGTACATTATGCAACGAGCCTATAATGATAGTAATTAAGACGCAAGTAATTTTCATACAAGCGTCTTAATTACCATTATAGGAAAGTTTCATACGACTTTTTATGCTCGACCATATTTCTAACTTTAAATTATTCAGAAATATTCATTTTATTTGTACAGAAGATCGGAAGTGACCTTGTTCGTAGCTCGAAATTGAGATGTGCACAGACGCGAATGTATTGATTTTTTCCGAAGAACAATAATGTCATTGACCTTGATGTAATGCAGAGAATGTATAACCTGGAAATTGATTTAGAATTGAAAAACGAGATGACAAATTGAATTTATTTGAATATTATTTACAATTAACGCTAATTATTATAGTAACAGAACATAACCTTCTGCGACAGTATTGGATTTCCAGCCTCCGTGACGTTTCCCTCGTCTTTCGATTTAATATCCGAGAATAATCGTAAACCTGAACTTTAATGAATAGGTGTACTTTAATGACATGCATTAAAGGACTGCTACCAGGTGTATAATTACTACATTTCGGCATTGTCGAGCATGAAACATATTAAAATCAACATGGTTTGGGACATCAATATTTCTTTTCTTATGTAAATGTACCCTTATTGTCAAATAGTTAAAAACACAAACGTGTGATTACAATGCATATACATATATAAAATTGCAGGTCTTCACTATATAAAAAAATAAAACTGAAAAATCCATGTAAAATGCTATGTGAAGAGATGTTTACAATCTTTAATCTATACTATCTGATTTTCTTGTGTCCATATTCTTTTATCCATTGTCCAAAAGATGTACTGTATATACACCATAATGTATGAGTTAAGATTGTACCTTGAAACCTTAAATCATCAAAGTTGTTATAGATGACATTTACAACAGATATGTTTCTGTATTAGGTTGTCTTTTGATGTTAATTGACGACATTAACTTGAACATACACTATGACCGATGATAATCTTCAATATTGTTAATTTGCGGAAGATGTCCAAATTCTATAGTTGTTGTTGAGTGTTATTGCGAGGTGAATATCAGCATTCTAATTTAGTTGTATATGAGCGTGTGTGTTCGTTCGATGTTGGTTATGCAGAGGCTATGTGAAGACTGTGACTTGCAGAAGTTAACCTTTTACCATGTTTTTATCACACGGAATATTTTTTGCTGCAATCCAGGTAATAATGTCATTCTTTAACCACGACCTATTTGGTAACCGATCGGCTTTAACACTGTGATAAGGGGCATTGTCCATGATTATTACACTATTGCATTCGAGTTTCGGCAGGATTTTTAAGAACCAATCCGTGAAAACTTCTCATTCATATCTTCGCGGTAATCCCCAATTATCTTAGATTCGAATAAATAATTCCCCGTCTTCTACAAAGCCATCCTCACTTCCTATATGCAAGCAAAATGAGACGCTTGCCTTTATCTGAGTGGGTTTTTAGGCTAGTACTCAATCCCGAAAGAAATGCCTTTTGTTTTTTCGTTTTCACGGTAGAATCTGTCCATACTTTTGAAGTCGTATAACCTTCATTAACCCAGGTTTCATCCAAGTAGTATAATTTACGTCCTTTTGCTCTGAATCTATGCACTGCTCTTAAATAACCCCTTTTCCACAGCAAAATATCATCGCGATCCATAACAACACTCTTTTGACTTCCTTTAACAAATTCGAACCCAGTTTCACATATTTTGTGAAAGGTTTTTCTTTTAAAATAAGGCAGTTCCGAGTCACTATTTACTTGCTGCAGTACTTTATTAATTGTAGGAGGTTCATTCTTGAAAAAGAAATTATGCACTACCAAATGAATTGCATTTGCCACAAATTCATCACATTTGTCAAAAGCATATTTCACATGTTTCTTTTTTTTACTGGGAGTTACAACCTTACCAGTTTTTTTTTTCCGAGCACTATTAATGCTTTTACATGACACACCGGTAAACTCAGGCATTAAATTCACTATCTCTTTTATCGGAAGTTCTGGATATTTTTTACTGAACTTGTGAAATACATTTAAAATAACTGTTTTTTGGCCACTAGTCAAAGGTTTGCCTGACTTGTGTTTTACAAATTTAGTTGGCAACACAGCAACAGAATACTCACCACCTTCAGCCATTTTGTTGCATCAGAAGCGACTTAAGTGCTGCTGCCCTCAAATGCGTCATGCATATGTAATAAACTATTTTAAATTGTAATTGGGGGACTGGGTGCAAGAAGGGCATTTTAGAGGATATGCCCTTTTTGAGTAAAATGCTTTATTATATTCTCTGATCTGTTATGTACATGATCACCAAGTTTCAGTTCAATACTGTGATCACAGAGGTCAGGAGTACCCAAAATGTAAAGGCATGCATAGGTAACATTATTACGGTTTGAATTTTCAACATCGATTTTCTCAAAACTTACATTTGAGAGAAGTGCCTTTCTTGCAACCAACCCCTCAATTATTGATCTCAGAGTGATTAGGTACTTACTTACTGGCTTTTATCTTCCCACCTACATCTCGGCCTACTGATAGTCTTTCTCTTAATTCTCCAATTACCAAATAATGGTCAGAATTACAGTCTGCCCCCCTGAAAGTTCGAGTATCTACTATACTAGTGTGCCTTCTTTTATCTATCAAGATGTGATCTATCTGGTTATGTGTCATTCCGTCTAGAGAAGTCCACATATATTTATGTATATCCTTATGGGGGAATGTTGTACTCTTGACAATTAAATTTTTTGATGTGGCAAAGTTGACAGACCTGTTCCTAATTGGTGATTGTCGTTTCCTTCCCCATAATACAGCAAGTAATCGACTATTTGTGATATGCCATTCCCATCTAACCTAACCTCTTGTACTCCCACGAAGTCTATTCTATATCTAGCTAGTTCTTTTGCTACTAAAGTTACCCCTCCTGTTCTATAAAGACTAGTTACGTTCCATGTACCAAATCTCAAAACCTTATTCCTTTGCTGTGGTCGTGCCAGAGAATCAGTTCCATTCCGAGGCTTATTTTAAGGATTCGTAACAAGCTGTTTTTTATGGTGATGGGTTGTTAGCCCTTCGCCCAACCTGCAAGCTGGAGGACCACCCCTTATCGGCTGTCCACGACTGCTTATTCAATATATTTGCAGAGTGATTAGGTACATTTTATAATCATTTCTATGTTTTAGATATTATTTCAATTACGGAAGAATAACAAGTATATTCAGGGGACATATTTTTAATTCAATGAAGGGATATTTTTTCGCGTGCTTATTGCTATACATTGTGCTTCTGTGTCATAACAAATGAAACACGAGCTGGTCACGTGGGTTTGTTTTGAAGCAGATCATTTTAAGAGTGGATACGGTTGTCATTTCCTTCCCCATAATACAGTAAGTAATCGATTATTTGTGATATGCCATTCCCATCTAACTTAACCTCTTGTACTCCCAAGAAGTCTATTCTATATCTAGCTAGTTCTTTTGCTACTAATGTTACCCCTCCTGTTCTATAAAGACTACTTACGTTCCATGTACCAAATCTCAAAACCTTATTCCTTTGTTGTGGTCGTGCCAGAGAATCAGTTCCATTCCGAGGCTTATTTGAAGGATTCGTAACAAGCTGTTTTTTACGGTGATGGGTTGTTAGCCCTTCGCCCAACCCCCAAGCTGGAGGACCACCCCTTATCGGGTGTCCACGACTGCTTATTCAATATATTCGCAGAGTGATTAGGTACATTTTATAATCATTTCTGTGTTTTAGATATTATTTCAATTACGGAAGAATAACAAGAATATTCAGGGGACATATTTTTAATTCAACGAAGGGATATTTTTTCGCGTGCTTATTGCTTATATATTGTGCTTTGGTGTCATAACCAATGAAACGCGAGCTGGTCACATGGGTTTGTTTTGAAGCAGATCATTTTGAGAGAGGATACGGTTTAGATAGGTATTTGGTCCATATAGTTCGATGTTGTTCAAGTGTGCATCAAGTGTTCAAGTTTTTGCATCTCCATCAGACACAACTGTTGTATACCTGAATCCTCTCTCTACAACAGATCTGCTGCACAGTATTTCAGCAGGAGGCAGAGTATTTTATCTGGTACTCACCTGAATTGACATGACCTTCATATCATATGGTGTATTCAGGGCTCTTTATATCTAATTCTTTTATAGTATTCTCACACATAGCACAATACTACATAAAAAATTATCACAGAAACAATTGCTTGTACGGCAGCTAAGATCTCGGATTTGCTGTCAAATTTTCTGGACACAATTTGTACAATGTAAGGTGTTGTGTGTTCAAGCATGACCGTTACACGGCATCCAAGTACATTGTGCTGGAACTTGTAACAAGTGATTGTGTAATTTTTGGTGCCAGATATGTCCTTGTTTACAGGGCTTAGTAGTGAAATAGTTCATCAGTAAGACCAACATCAGTGGTGTACTTTCCCAATACTCTAAGTAACTTAAGCTTCCAAGGGAAATTTAACAACTTCCTAATCATTCTATAGGATCTTGGGCTCTGTGAATAAATATTATGAACCTTTGTTTTCATTTTCGTTAATCGCCTATTCCTCTATACATACAGCGCATCTACAGAGATGCAATTTCTTACCAGTTCATATAACCCAGTAACCTTATTCTTTAAAGAGGAAAGGGCAGTGTCTATCTTTGGTTAACTCAGTTGGATTCCAGTAGGCTCATTAATCTCTAGGAAACAAGGCCTCGTAGCTATCACCACATCTGATTCTGCCATCTGCATCTTCACCTTCAAATGTGGGTTCTTGCTTCTTTCATGAAGCCTGTCTCTGATTTGAAAAGGCTCACCAGTCTGAAAGGCTGTCATCACATCTGAATCTGTCATCTCCATTCTCGCGCAGCTCGACTGAGTCCTTTGTCTTTTCTTTTTCTTATCACTTGACAGTTTCTCATTCATACTCCGTAATCTTGCATGAATCAGCACTCTTTTGAACAATAAAAAAAAACTATTTTTTGCAATCGGAATTACAAGTAGGTGCAAGAAAATTAAAGCGAAACTTCTTCTTGAACGAGGCTAGTAAATCTCTATACTACTACTACAACTACTACTACTACTACCACCACCACCACCACCACCACCACATTTTCGCTGGCATAGTTGAGGCCATAAGGCCTTCTCTTCCACTCAACCAGCCTTAATCAATACAATACATATTTAAATTACGAATATTTACACTACACTTAAAAGGTTCTGGAGCAATATTCTTCAGTTAAGTTAACAATTAGTAGACTACATATTTATTTAAATTTAGATACTATATCAGGTTTGCAAAGTTATCAAACTTATGTGTCATATCTTCAACACATTTAAGTAAGTCTACATATTTAAATTACGAATATTTACACTACACTTAAAAGGTTCTGGAGCAATATTCTTCAGTTAAGTTAACGATTAGTAGACTACATATTTATTTAAATTTAGATACTATATCAACTTTGCAAAGTTATCAAACTTGTGTGTCATATCTTCAACACATTTAAGTAAGTCTACATATTTAAATTACGAATATTTACACTACACTTAAAAGGTTCTGCAGCAATATTCTTCAGTCAAGTTAATGATTAGTAGACTACATATTTATTTAAATTTAGATACTATATCAACTTTGCAAAGTTATCAAACTTATGTGTCATATCTTCAACACATTTAAGTAAGTCTGCTGAAGGATATTGGAGACCATTCGTAATTTGTTCATATTCCTTAAGAATAGGAAATGTTACACCTTCTGGAAGAACTTCTTCAGAGTTGAGAACAGCTGTGCAACAGTAATTACAGCACTGTTTTGTAGAATAAATCTTTTTGGCAACATAGCCAGCAACATAAAACACAGCATTGCTATTAACAAGATCATTACTCAGATCAGAGAAATTACAACTGCGTTCAATGAACTGATTCACCTCAGAGTTTGGTATGTTAATCACCATCTCACAACTAGTCCTGTTGACCCTACGGATGCTACGACAATGTCATGTCAACTTCACAATTTCCCTTGTCACTACATTTTAACATATTCTGGGCAGCAACTGTTCAAAAAGCATAATGGAAGTTGTTACACAAAGGATTGTCTCTAATACCACCTTCCCTCTGATTATACAAAATGTATTTTCCAGACAATCTTGGTTTATCCTCCCCATCAAAAGTGAGTGCATGCCTTCTTTTTGTGCAATCTCCCACAACAATTGAATCCATTGTTAGATCCAATTGTGCAGCGTGAAAATTTTGTACCTAACTATATGTAGATGTTGCATGTATTCTTTTCTTTTCACTATTTATAAATTTGACAGACTTAAAAAAAATAAGGGTAACTTTCAGAACTCTAATACTACCCTTCCCCTCTGCCCCCATCACACCTACTGTCAGTGACACAGTTCATCTGCCCTGGAAGGAATGCGGAGTTGGGGTAATAGTTTCGGACTAATAGTGGATGGAGAGAAAGTTAGAAATACAAGGCAGCATGCATTGTAAAAACATTGATTTACCAATTCCGCACCACGTTACTATGGAGTACACTACACATGAAAGTTATATTGCTACGTCTTAACTTTGAATATACAGTAGAACCTCTATCATCCGTGGTAATGAAGGGGGTGGACTGAACGGTTAATCGAAAAAATCGGATAATCCATACTGTAGAAGACTTTCATAAATTAAGTGTTGCATAATGCAGTTTCGTAATTTCCTCCGTGGTCATGTGTTTTAACACATTAGGTAGTGGATCAGAAGTTTTAAGTGTAATAGCTCTGTTGGAAAGAGTGGGTGAAGAAAGAATAATGCTGAAACTGATCAAGAAGAGAAAAAGGAATTGGCTGGATCACTGACTGAGAAGAAACTGCCTACTAAATGATTCACTGGAAGGAATGATGAACAGGAGAAGATTTCGGGACAGAAGAAGATATCAAATAATAGGCGGTATTAAGATATAGGGGAGCGAGGGGATACATTGGACAGTTTATCTTATTAATTTTTTGTGCACTAAGCTTATTAATTAAAAAGATTCTTTCCACCTGGTTTTGATTTGTTGGACATCTGGCTGTCATTAAAAATTTAAATCATTTTCATATCAGTAAAACTGAAATCATCATTTGAATACATTTGAAGAAATACACTTTGTCCAGAGTATCCCCAGATATGGGGATACATTGGACAGAAATCAAAATATTTTGTGTACAGAAAAAAATGATCATACATGTTCTCTAAATTTCAAATACAATAATACTAACAAACTGCAACTAAATTTACATATGTACAATCAATGCAATACATTATTGGATACAAAATGGCATGAAATCAAAGTCAAAATAGGTCATATTTTCAAAATGCTTTTTGTTGTCTTTGATAGGTTCAGGTAACTTCAGCACAGTCTCCTCGTATGACACAAATGATACTGGCTCATCAGTTTCAATGAACCGATTAGAAGCGATCTGACGTTTGAAAAATGTCACATCATATACATCCACGGCTCGATTAACAATTTGGGCTACATAATTTCTTGAAGTGTTTTTGCCACTGACTCTGACAATTACAAAATCGCCAGAATGTAGGGAGTAAATGGGTTCAACTTCATTTTCATGTGAGTCTTGATCTGAATCAGAGGTATTCTCACCAACTTCCTCTAAAGATGATGAAGACCTCTGATGAACTCTCCTCTTCTCTGCCTGTTTACCCTTTGAGTTTTTATGCTTCCGTTCTGCGATCTCATTTTTTTCTGGAGAATCTGTTGCTATCATACAACGACCCCTTTTTCGCCCACGACAGGACAATTTGCGAGGTGGTGCTTTTGGAAAGGGCCTTACTTCTTCAGGACTGACATATGCATTTTCGGTTGTCGAAGATGTTGGAGTTTCTAATGTTCTAGAGCTGACAACTGAAGTAATTATAGCATCTTCTACTTTAGATCCTGCTTGTTCTTCTGCAATTGATCCTGGAGAACTTTGATGGTTCAAAAGCACTGGAGGTGGGCGATCTGAAACTACAGACGACAAGAAGTGTTCATCGGAGAATATATTTCGGTCAAATGGAGAAATTCCACAAGATTTAAATCCCGATTTAATGTTTTCTGGGATTGCTGCTCTGTCCCATGCAGTTGCACTCATTCGTGGTAATTCAAAGATTGTCACACTTTCATTTGGATGACTAAGGTGCCAGGCGTTAACTGCTTCATTGAAGGATTTCTTGAAAGGACCAAACACGCAGCGGTCCAGGGGCTGGAGCTTATTGGATGTGTGTGGTGGGAGGGTCAAGATGGTAATGCCATTTCCCTTGCAATAATCTAGGCCTTCTACACTCAGGTGGGACTCATGATTATCCATGATCAGCAACACCGGATTTCCATTTGAACAATGTACATTTTCTTTAAAAAATATCAAAACGTTCAAGAAATTTTCCGCTGTCATCCAACCTGACTTGTGGACAAGACCCAAAGCCCCTATAGGTGCACCAGCCATCATGCGTGCTTTGTCAAAGCGAACGCAGGGAAATATACACACAGGAGGTAAGGCATTCCCATTTGCGCAAATGATACCAACTTGTGTCCCTGGAAGTCACTTGTCCTACCTGTTTTTCACCTTTTTTTGCGATTACTTTTATAACAGGTGGTACAGTGTTCAAGCCAGTCTCGTCTAAATTGAAAATCTGATGCGGCATGAATTTATGTCTCTGCAGCACAATGTCCAACTTATCAAAGAACTGGCCCACTGTTGCTCTATTGAATGCCTGCATTCTGGCTAGACTTGTAGCTTCTGGTGTTCTGATTGAGAGTGCTGGGTGTCTTTTCAAAAATGCTGAGAACCAATCCAAACCAGCCTCCTTATTTGCTTCCCAAGATGCAGGTATTGTCATCAGTTCATTCTCTTTAGCACATTCGAAAGCCAATCGTCTTGTTTGTTTTGGTATCAGCCCATAAAACATAGCTGAACATGACAACAAATAATCAGCAAGAGCTTCTTCTATGTGACCTGGAATTACTTGACGATTCTTAAAATTGGACTTGAAATTCATTGAATCAAACCCAACCTCCCTTGATTTCTTCACATACATTGCCAAGCGGGATTTTTTGACACCGTCCTCTTCTGCAGAAGCTCGCAGAGATATATTATGAAGTACCGGTAATACATCATTAACTGCTGCTTTAATATCCGCCTCAGAAAACTCACGATCTGTTTTTCTTGTGTAGACTCGAGACATCTGCAGACAAATAAAGTAAATAGTTCATTGATCTAATGTAGACATATTTAAAAAATATAAAAAAGAATATTAATTTAAGGGGATACATTGGACATCGCTGTCCAATATATCCCCATGTTCTGGTTTGGTACTTTTTTCCTTTTCTTTCACAAAGGATTTCAACCTCACTAAAGTATTATACATGAAATGAATTCTCATAATATCCACAAATATACAACGTTATAACTTGCACTATGATTTGAAAAGAAACTATTTAATAGAGAATAGCACTTACCTCAAGATTTACATCAAAACTACGAAAAACTGGAAAATGCTGCTGTTCGAAAATCTTCTTTGTACTTCTGGTCAAAAACACTGTACTTTCATAAGATATGAACAAATGAATATCTCTGGTCATTGATGCCAACATGGAAGGTCATATAGAGGGAAATTTGCATATGTCCATTGTATCCCCATGTCCACTGTATACCCTCTCTCCCCTATGGATCATATGCGAAGATTAAGAGGAATGCAGAAAATAGGAAAGACTGGTGAATGCTGGGTTTGCAGTGACAGAACACTATGAATGAATGAATATCAATGACAGGTTTCTAAGGGTCAAGGAAACTTCCTATGATGGATTTCTGTGGAAAGATAGCAAAAGTATAGGTCTCATGTTATAGATTTAAGTAATTTATACACTTTATATTTTGTTTTTATTAAATCTCGCACAGTTGTAACTCCAATCTCGTATTCCGATGTGAGATGAGCCACAGTTCCTCTTTTCCAAAACCACGCAATTATATGCACTTCTCTTCAATACTTAGCATTAGCACAAATACTGTATCCTTTTGGCACTTCTGGAAGACGTTTTGCAGAGAAATTAAACAGGTCACTCGAACAGTAGATTCTAATGTGTAAGGACAAAAGCTTGTAATATCACTCTCTATAAAAAAAAAATAGGTACTAATGTATTGTGAAGTACTCGGTATTTTTTCTGCAACAAAAAAGAAGAAAATGACAGACGGATAATCCAACAATCGATTAATAGGGTGATGGATAATCGGGGTTCTACTGTATATTTATACACCAGCAATTCTATTAAGCAAACGTTCACCTTCGTCTTGCAAGTACAAATGAAGAGAGAAATTTTGTTTTGGAGAAAATAGAAAGGGGATTAAGCAGAGGGTATTCACACCAAAAGTACCGTTAGCCAGCCGCTTGTTCCAAAGTTAGCCTCACATCCCTCTAAACAACACCCCTAACTTCCCCAAGGTTCAGGGCAGATGAGCTGTGTCATCGACAGTACCTTGCATCCAGCTACTTTTCCTCCAGACTCCTCCCCCTCTCGCGTTCTCACGCCTCATCTCACTTCACATGAGACATGCGCATCTCGCAACATGATGGCGGGCACTGATGATCTGACTTGTAGCACATGATGAACAAAGTGGGATGTCAGGGCTACTAGCACCGACGGAAGGTATCACGCCTTTCTGCAGAAACTACAGTTTGTGATGGTGACACAACTTATACCTACATCAATTACTGATTTCACTTGCTTCTGCGATATTTGAACTACCCAGACGTAAGTGATATCGAAAACACAGGACATTGACATCTTAGAAAAGGCAAACAAAGTGCTTTGTGTACTCGCTTTTTGCAACACTTCCTTGTGACCCCATCACCAATATCTGTATTTGAGGATGTCTTCATTTCCCCACCACATTTCGAACAAGTGTACGTACTTGCTAGTATTCTTTTCTGCTGTGAAACAGTATCAACTTACCGCTATCACTACTAAAGCTGTGCACTGCGAAAATGTAGGCGAACAACTTCATATCACTTCTCCAGCAACATAGTATCACTCACACATTCACGCTGTCCCTGCCACCTGCTAATTTTTCGCACTGGCGCGATGTCAGTTCTTTCTCTCATTGGCCTTCCATGTCACAATTGAATGCTGTTAGGTCAACGCTCCTACACCTGCAAAAGTCATAGAGCCACATGCATTTCCATTCATTACTGCACTAGATATACAACATATAATCGCTTCATTATAACACAATATCGTTTCACATTACTACAGATATTACTTTCATGTCAGTTCATCTTAAACACCATTACGTCTACATAGTAATTAATTTTATTCATGATTGAACATTTGCATCTTGTGTATGGTACATTTTCTCTCGTTTGCAATATATATAGTGAGGGTCACACAAGAACAGTTCCCAAACAGCAAATATTTCCGTCTTGTCAGTGTTGCCAACTGTTACCAGATATTACACATGATATAAAATCACGATCCTATGTGCTGAATGACTTATTTACTCACAGTACTTTACCTTTGTTGGGAGGTTATTTTAAATAGTTCAATAATAGATTGTAATATATTTTCGTAGGCAAACTAAATGAGAAAGGGAGGAAATGAAACACATGAAAAGTGTATTGCTATGTTCTATTCTTTTATTCTTTTACATTATTATTAGCATTAGCAAACTCCTTCTCTTCTACTGCATCATCTTCTGAGTCGCTGCTGTCAGCATGATTAATGATGAATTCTTGTATTTCAGGGACGTCCTTCACTTCTTAGTTGAAATACTGCATTATTTTCTTTTCAGTATGTTTTACTTCATTGCTCCAAATTTTTTGTCAGCTATCACATACAAGGATTTATGTATGACAAACTGACAAGTGTCTGAGAGTATGTGTGTCTTTTCATTCCATAATACTTCTTTTTTACTTATCTTACTTAGAGCCTCTTTCCAAACAGATTTTGCTCTATCTAGACCTTGACCTGGCATAGATACAACAGTTTTGTTATAATACTGCTTGGACATAGACCACACAAGTTCGATGGCATTAAAAAAGGAGTGGTATGGAGGAATTCTGATGACAGTATGACCTTCATTTTGCAGCATCTCGATGACATACCTGTTAAAAATATATAAGATATAATTGGAGTTATATATTTGTAAATAAGGATCGTGTGACCAGCCAAGTACCATGACCGAGGTCTATTGTGCTAATTGGAGCCAAGTAGAAGTAGTGTCTGAATATAAAAAAAAATGCAGCTACAATAAATTTGAGTATTTAGTACCTCTTCAAACTGTTTTGATGGATAATGCATAATCTCTGAAGTTCATCCATCATTGCATTTTCTGGTGGTGATACACCATTCTGCCTCAACCATGTCCGTAAAGTATGAAAATTAATATTTCAATATAATATCAAAAATCTTATCATTTAGTTGTTTAGTTCAACTAATCTATTCTATTCAATTGCAATCACCAGTAGCTGCTCTTTCCTCCATTTTGTTGTTTGCTGATTTGCCACAAGTCTACTATGATATGCAGCATTGTCCATGACAATAACGCATTGCCCTAATGTTTTGAGGCCAACAATCGACTGTTTTCCAGCCACTTCTCAAACACAGGCCCATTCATAGTGCAGTGGTAGCCCTGACTTTTCTTTAAATTACATGAAAAAATTAAATCAACACCTGCAATAAAAATGATATGTGGGCACATAATTTCGTCACATGAATCCACAGTATTTAAATAAAGATGATAGTTTTGTACCCAGGCTTAAAAAATACTCTTGCTAAATTTATGTACAATATAGATCAATATGAGTTACCTGGTATAAATCCTTCTTTTGTTCCGGCATGAATTATAACTAATCTTCCACCCTCATTTGTAGGTCTGTGAATAACACTTTTCACATCACTGGAAACTTCACCTGCTTTACTCCATGAATAAGTGGGTGATCCTTAAAAAAAAAAAAAGAGAGAGAGAGAAAAACAATTCACATTGAAACTCCAAGAGACACTTAATTTCAAACACAGGAAAACTGTTCAAGAATTTTATAACTAACCTCTAGTTATAATATGAGACTATTAATTGCAAAACATGTTGTTCCCACCTGAATTCATGACTAGTAGCCTATATTAATTGTAATTTCATGTTCCACATAAGTGTTAGTCTATTTGTTAGTAAGAAATTCAACCATTCAATGTCTCACAATACATTAAAACTTACCATGCATAAATATCCAAGTCTCATCCAAGAATACTATGGGTTTAGGATTCTCACTCTCCGCATTTCTTACATAATCTCTCAAAAAGTGTGACTTTTTGAAATGAGTAACATCACTTTCTCGTACATGTGTACAAATTTCATATCTTTCACAATTCTTTTCATTGATGATAAGGATCCTCTGAATAAATGTTTCATAATTACCATTCATATGTTCCAGAACTTTTGCTGCTGTTACTACTTGTTCTGTAATAATAAATGAAAATTATGCCAGATTTTTATACATATGACTAATATCAGAGTTACATTTCATAAATCAACACAATAATTCCTGTAACTTCCATATCTTTATGTAACTTGTCATAAATAAATCTCGCAATTGCATCTTTCGTAAAATCATCAGCATCAGTCACTGGATGTTTACATAGTCTATGTTTTCCTGGTGTCACAAGTGGCCCCCCCCCCCCCGTCTGTGAATTTATCACTTTCCTAACTGTAGCAAAGCCAAGCTGCAATAATAGACAATAATATAATGCTTCTAAAAATTGTTATATCATAAAATTCATGCATGATGCCAACATTTAGGGCAATATGAATAGAAACATGTTAGGTTGGATCTACGGTAGGTTCAAGTAGGCTAATATTCAGGTAATTCTCCAGAAAAGCTACATCAAAGAAGGCATAATTTTATTTTATTTCATTGATTTCTGTGATATCTACATAGCAATGAACACGTGGTTTTAGTTCACAGCTACAAATACTTTCAGCACAAAAATCCTTTGACACTTACCTGTATATTCTAATGCACTGTTGTAGTCCCTCCCTCTTCCTCTTCCTGTAAGACGTTGCAATTGTACTCGAAGACTGCTAATCTTTCTCATCTTCGGTGTTACTGTCAATCTCGCCATGGTCTCTGGAGCTCTTGGAATGGGTTGAGCAACTTCTTTCCACTCCATGTGACTTGACTGTCCAAGGTATATATAAAACAAAACAAAAAATATACATATTTATTGATTAAAGTTCTCGTTAACACTTTGTTAAAAACATAAAATTTACTTAGTCATACGTTAAAAGTGTTAAAATTGTTAAGGTATATACCTTTGACAGACGGCCCGTTTCGACGCTATGTCACGTCGTCCTCAGTGTCTCTTGAACCACTGGCGATCTTGACTCTGCGATGTGCAGTTGTCGATGGTAGGGGTGGGGGTGTGTTGCTCCTATGGTGGGAGTTGGCTGTTTGTATGTTATGATGTATTATGACGTCGAATAATGTGTGCATATCGAACTGCATTTGTGTGTTAAGTATATATTGTGGGTATGCTATTTTATTATTATATATTTCGTACTGTTCTAGGATGTTTAACTGTGAACTTTTTGGTGTGATGTGTAAAATTTCCATATCTGTTTCTATATTATTGTAGTCATGATTATTGTTGATAATGTGATCTGCATACAAAACAAATAATACAACACAGAAATACCTAAATAATCACATTAAACATTCAAATAAATATAATTCAACTGGAGTTTACAAACTAAAATACAATAGTTGCCCACATTTTTGCATAGGACAGACAGGAAGATCCATTCACACAAGATATAATGAACATATTAAAGCTATAACCAAACCCTACATCACATCAAATTATGCGGACCACATTATCAACAATAATCATGACTACAATAATATAGAAACAGATATGGAAATTTTACACATCACACCAAAAAGTTCACAGTTAAACATCTTAGAACAATACGAAATATATAAACATACAATAACATACCCACAACATATACTTAATACACAATTACAGTTCAATGCCCACACATTATTCAACGTCATGATACGTCATAACACACAAACAACCAGTCCCCACCATAAGAGCAACACACCCCCACCCCTACAATCGACAAATACACATCGCAGAGTCAAGATCGCCAGTGGTTCAAGAGACACTGAGGACGACGTGACATAGCGTCGAAATGGGCCGTCTGTCGAAGGTATATACCTTTTTTAACAATTTTAACACTTTTAACGTATGACCAAGTAAATTTCATATATATTTATGAACAGTAAAAGTAAGTAGGCCTATAACACCTGGGATGGAGATTGCAATTATGGGTTCTACTGAGCTTGGTATGGGATTACTTGTCTTTTTCTATCAATTCAGAATCTGTAATTATGACAATTTATGAGTATAATTATTCTGAATCACTGTAACTGCAGTTCATGAAATTGCACAAGTGTACCTAATTGCTAGTATTCCTTCTGCTGCAGAAACGGTATCATCTACCACTATATCTACTAAAGCTGTGCACTGTGAAAATGTAGGCGAACGACTTCATATCACTTCTCCAGCAACATAGTATCACTCGTACATCCACGCCTTACGCACGCCAACACAAAAGTGAAGATGCCCACGCCACGCTGTTCCTGCCACCTGCTAATTTTTCGCACTGCCGTGAATATCACTTTTTTTTCTCATTGGCCTTCCATGCCACAATTGCAGAGTCACGTGATTTGGAATACGGTTAGGTAAACACTCCTACACTTACAAAAATCACCGAGCCACTTGCATTTCCATTCACTTATGTGCTTGAAATAAACATATAATCGCTTTGTTATAACATAATATAATTTCACATTATTTCATGGTTGCAAATATTACTTTCACGCCAATTCATCTTAAACACCATTATGTCTACATTGTAATTATTCATGATTGAACTATTGCAAATAACTAACGTATTTAACTATTATAGGCCTTAGTTTCCTGTGTTCAGTCGGCCTACGTGATGACTTCTGTCTAAATCCTGCGTGTCAATATTCACTTCGATCAAACC
Organism: Periplaneta americana; assembly: GCF_040183065.1. NCBI lineage: Eukaryota > Metazoa > Arthropoda > Insecta > Blattodea > Blattidae > Periplaneta > Periplaneta americana. The sequence goes on along the minus strand of NC_091118.1, from coordinate 30,620,778 downwards.
AGCAACGCTGACTCTTTAACCATTGCCTTGCTTTAACCATTGCCCTCAAACAATGGTTTCCTATTTCATGGGAAATCTTTCTCTTCCATCGTTAGCAAAAGCCTTAATCATAATACAAGTGCTGACATATGGCAGTTTCATTGATCTTTGATCTGTCAGCCACAGGCATTGCAGCAAGTTACTTAAGAGTTGCCAAAACAGGCTGCATCAGACCCGTCTGTTTTGTTCTGATAATTTCGGAGTGTCTTGGTACTGGACAATAGAAAAAGTTTTTTGTTAAAATTATACCCTTAGGACTGTGATAAATTAATGACAATGAAAAATCTTATCCTTTCATTCCATCTACAGGCTGTTTACAAATACGGGGCATAATTTCAGGTATGTATTTCCCACATGTTGACAATCAAAATAGTTCTTTACAACATGTGTCCGGAAAGCTTCATTTCCGAGTTATGGCCTTCACAACATTGAAATTCGCCAGAACGTTTTTCTTTCCGAAGGTCGTTGTCATTACAGAAGATGTTCAAAATGTCCACCTCCTGGTTGAATACAGACCTCACTTCGATGTCTCATTGACCTGCGAAAACGATCCCAAACTCCAGGAGTATTGCGTATGTCCTCAGAACATGCCACAATTCGATTCCGAAGGGATTCAAAATCAGGCACTGGAGACGAATAAACCAATGATTTTAAATGGCCCCACAAGTAGAAATCGATAGGGTTCAGATCAGGTGAGCATGGAGGCCAAGCAATTGGGCCACCTCTACCTTTCCATCTATCAGGAAACCTTCGATCCAAGTACCGGCGAGCCGTACGACTGAAGTGTGCAGGAGCGCCATCATGCAAGAAGTGAATGTGTTGATGATTGATCAGTGGAGTGTCTTCTAAAGCATGAGGTATGGTGTTTTCTAGGAAGTTTGTGTACGCCTGCCCCGTAAGTCTGTTTACAAGTACATGGGGTTCAACTAATCGATCACCAATGATACCGGCCCACATGTTGAGGGAGAACCGCACCTGGTGATGAGGTGGAACAGTTGCACGTGTTTTTTCATACGCCCATACATGCTGATTGTGGAAATTTGTTATGCCATCTCGTGTGAACTGTGCTTCATCTGTAAATAATACTAAGGCAGGAAAGTTCGGATTTACACCACACTACTGCAAGAAACACTGACAGAACCTAACTCGTGCAGGGTAATCTGCTGGTGACAGTGCCTGTACACGTTGCAAATGATAAGGATACGATTGATACTCTTTCAACAGTCTCCAGACAGTCGTATGAGGAACATTGACTTGCAACGCTATCCTTCATGTGCTGATAGAAGGAGTCATGTTCACAGCCTCCAGAATCTCCTCCTGTACTTCTGGAGTTGTAGATCTTGGTCGTCCCCTTCCCAAACCAGGAGAGTTAAATTTTCCATACTTGCACAGATGGTAATAGAGATGTACAAATGTCTTCTGATCTGGACATTGTCGCTGTGGGTACCTCTCCTGGTACAAACGACGAGCCAGCGCAGCATTGCCGTCCGCCTTGCCGTACATGAAGTGTATCTCTGCCATCTCTTGATTTGAATACATGTCGCACAGTCTAACGCCTACACAACACTGAATGTAACCTTCGCCTCGGAATGAACTGTCAGAGTGCCCTCTTAATGTCTCCTTTGATGCCAGCGACCTGCCGACCATGTTTAAGAATTTTTCTCATCTGCATCTGTGCCTCATATTTTTTGTAAGCTGAGTGGTTGCTGAGATTCTGTGGACATTGGCTCCTTTCTCCTTCCATATTGATCCAAAATTCTGTTTTGCTCCACTTCTTGCAATTTTTTTCTCAAGTCTCTTCACCCTTGCTCCCAGAGCAACTATTTTCTGCTTGTCGCTCTTGGATGACTAGGAGTGAGGATCTATAAATTATGAAATTCAGTTCTGAGAATTTTTGTAAATAAAAAAAATAAAATGTGACAACACCCCTAGTCTTGTTAAGTTAATCTCGGCCAAACAAAAGCCATATAGGCTATGAATATATAACCTACTTCAAAATTGACAGTACATCACTACGAAGTTTGAAAGGAGGTGTATAGCTGAAGCTGAAAAAAGCTGTTACATCATAGATATATTCATGTCAGTACCTGAGGAAAGAAATGAATTAAATTGAAGCAAGAATTGAACAGACTCATTTCAAACTGCTCTTAGCTGTAAAAATTAAAGCCCATACAAATGTTACGTAGTAATAACAATCTAAAAGTTTAACGCTGTAACAAATTTGATCGCGTTAATTTGAATTGTTTGTTGTAATGAAATACGAAATATTTCAGTTCTAATAGATAGGGCCATAGAGGACACTAACAGAATGGGATCATCAGCAGAGGTGTTGGAATATTAAGGGGAAGTCAGTAAGTGGTAGTCTCGAGAAATGATCGGTACATCGTGCCAGGGAGACTTGCCAGAAAATCGCTTGCAATATAGAACAAGGATAAAGACCCTGCCCTGTAGTAAAGTTTTAGGTGGAATTTATGTACGAAGAACTAGTACTGACAGAGAGTAATACTGCTTTTATATTTAGTATATTGTTAATACACCTTTTGATTTCGCCTTTGTGTTTATCCAACTACACACTGCTTGACTATGGCTAATGCACAGGGATAGTAGTCACTGCTCTCTCTGTCGTAGCACGCCTTCCTGGTCACCTGCCATTTCTCCGCATGCCCCCTCCTACTGCCACCTGCCATCCACCAGTTGCCCTACTCCTTCGCACCTCATACGTGCTGCCACCTGTCGGAAACAGCAGGCACTCGCCCCGGCACGTTTTACAATATAGACTACCTTATGTTTATAAATAAATACATTATAATATTTGTTACTCAGTCAAATGACAAATCAATGTAAAATAATGACTTATATTATATGGTCATTAAGTTTTATACACATAAATTACATATTGCAAACGTTTTCGCCCAGTCAGGCATCTTCAGGTACAATTATACAATATCTCAATATCAAACTCTATAATCATTACATTGGTGGTAGATAAACTGTTTAAAATTAGTGATGTACAACATCACCATAATTAAAATGTAATATTACAGGTCATAAAATTAAAATAATGTTAAAATTAGAAACAACGTAGTGTTATGATTTAAACTTCATAATATTCTGTGAAACTCTTGTTCAGTAGAGTCCAATGATTGATGGATTATATGTCGTTTGAACGTGGCAACTGTATAGGTCATTATGAAACATCCTATGTTTGAAGTAACAAAGACGTGAGACGACCTGCTGCTGTCGGACCTGTAGCTGATATCTTTTTTTTTTTTTTTTAAGTTTAATTTTACAATTGAGATATCGTTTGTAGATATTTGTGTGACTAACACCCGGTTTCACCAATCTTCGTTATATTTTTAACGAGTCATTAATTTACTTAACGATACGATTACAATTTTTCGCGTTTCACCAAGTATCGTTAGGAAAATGACGTCGTTATATCCGTCGTTAATTTATTAGGCAGTCTTTCGTACCATTAAAGTTATAACGACACGTTTATCTGTTGTCAAGATGGCTGCCGCTTTCGATGCCGAACTTCTTTATTTAGAATATCTTGAAGATGGTGAACCTGTAATAGAAAATTATAGACCAAGAAACAGTGATTTTGAGGAACTAGACGAAATTAAATTTCACGAAAGATACCGGCTAAAGAAGCATCTGGTAGAATTGTTATTGGAACAAATTGAAGATAGGTTAGAATATAATACGGACAGAAATAATCCACTCACGCCCATTCAACAGTTACTGTTAGCACTACGTTTTTATGCGACTGGCAGTTATCAACTTGTTATAGGTGATGTAAACGGTGTTTCAAAATCTACAGTCTCCAGGTATGTACGGAAAATATCTGACCTACTTGCTTCATTACGACCACAATACATCAAATTTCCGACAGGTGATGAAATTCCGAGTGTAATTCAAGATTTCTATAATATTGCACAATTCCCTGGTGTCATTGGGACAATAGACTGTACACACATTCCTATTTTATCACCTGGTGGTAATATGGCAGAAATTTACAGAAACAGGAAGTCCTACTTTTCTTTAAATGTTCAAACCATTTCTGACTCTCAGCTGTTCATAAGGGATATAGTTGCCAGATGGCCAGGCTCTGTCCATGACAGTACTATTTTTCAAAGGTGTGGGAGGAGAATGCTATTTGAGACAGGACGTATAGGACGTGGTTTATTATTGGGTGATAGTGGTTACCCATTAAAGCCCTATTTAATGACTCCACTCTTGAATCCAAGAACTCAAGCTGAACAGAATTACAATAATTCGCATATTGCTACCAGAAATACAGTGGAAAGGCAATACGGGATTTGGAAGAGAAGGTTTCCAGCCTTAAAGTTTGGCTTGAGAACAAATATCAACACAGCTATGGATGTAATAGTTGCAACAGCAGTATTACACAATATTGCTTTACAAACCAATCATGAAGACCCTCCAGATGATGTCACTCTTGAGCAGTTTATGTTCAACAGGGAGAGATGGCAGTTCGAAGATGTTCCAGTCCCTGAAATTGTTAATGGAGGAGAGGGAGGTGCTATTGCAGTCAGAACAGCAATAATAAACAATCATTTTGCATATTAAGTTCGGCAAAAATAACATGTACTTTATTTATTTACTTATTTATAGTGGAAAACTATCATACATTTATAAGAAGTTTCAATTCAATTAGGCCTACTTCTCCTAAAACCAGTAGAAAAATCATCCAACTTTGAAACAATTTCAAAAGCAATAACAGAATTGAATACATAGTCGCATGAAAATAACAAGGAAATCAATGGCGAAACAGTATATCAATATTTTTCTATAAGACAGCAGTAAAATAAATCTACACTACAATTAAACACTTAACCAGCAGAAAATAATAATAGTACAAATTACATTGGCGTAACACTCGACACTAAACGTAATTCGAACAACCAAATAGATAAAGCACAGGAAGAATCTGCCATTGAAGACCTATCTAACAATATAACTAACTTATTTTCAATTACTTTCTGTGTTATTATGGCAGAAGCTGATAGGAAAGAGTAATAACACAAATTACATTGGTATAACACTCGACAGTAAACTTAATTGAAACAACCAAATAAATAAAACACAGGAAGATTTTGCCATTGGAAACTAACTACCCACCCATCTAACAATATAACTAACTTATTTCCAATTACTTTCTGTGGTGTTGTGGCAGAAACTGATAGAAAAGAGTAATAACATAAATTACATTGGTATAACACTCGACAGTAAACTTAATTGAAACAACCAAATAAATAAAACACAGGAAGAATTTGCCATTGGAAACTAACTACCCACCCATCTAACAATATAACTAACTTATTTCCAATTACTTTCTGTGGTGTTGTGGCAGAAACTGATAGAAAAGAGTAATAACATAAATTACATTGGTATAACACTCGACAGTAAACTTAATTGAAACAACCAAATAAATAAAACAAGGAAGAATTTGCCATTGGAAACTATCTACCCACCCATCTAACAATATAACTAACTTATTTTCAATTACTTTCTGTGGTGTTGTGGCAGAAACGGATAGAAAAGAGTAATAACATAAATTACATTGGTATAACACTCGACAGTAAACTTAATTGAAACAACCAAATAAATAAAACACAGGAAGAATTTGCCATTGGAAACTAACTACCCACCCATCTAACAATATAACTAACTTATTTTCAATTACTTTCTGTGGTGTTGTGGCAGAAACTGATAGAAAAGAGTAATAACATAAATTACATTGGTATAACACTCGACAGTAAACTTAATTGAAAACAACCAAATAAATAAAACACAGGAAGAATTTGCCATTGGAAACTAACTACCCACCCATCTAACAATATAACTTATTTTCAATTACTTTCTGTGGTGTTATGGCAGAAGGTGATATGTATAATTCTGGCAAACATATTTTATTGCCTTGTTAGGCTATGTTAAAAATGTTGGTTTTAACGTTGTGAGAAAACCTGATGTCTACTCCCATTAGCAACTAATACTAATAAAAAACATATTTCCTCTAATGTAGCCCTGATTTTTCCTGAAAGAATAAGCTTTAAACAGCTCTCCAGTAAAATTAGGAAAATGAACGTATCAGATTATGCCATAACATCATAGTTAAGCTATCTTGAACTTAAGTAATTGTGGCAAGTTTCCTTTCATAATATAATCTCTTGGCTTCATAGGCTTTGTATTTTTCTTCTTGGACCTTAAATTTTAGAGCCCTTAATTCATCGTCCTTTTTCTTTGTATCATTTAGTACCTCACATTCAAGCTCAATTACTTTTTTCCGTTCTTCTGCCAAAGAAGCTATATTTTTTCTACATCTCACAGTTTGACTTTCTTTACGTTTAAGGTTGGGCCTATTCCTTGAAAGAAAAAGACGTGGAGTATCTATTTGCGACTGGGTTGGTTGCTGTATGTTGCTAGTTGAAGGCACAGGTTCACTGGCTGCTTCTGGCTCTAATGTTGGCGATGTTGGTCTGGTGATCAGCTGGCATTCGAGAACAGATTCTGGCATCTCACATAGAATTTCAGTTGATAGTGGAAGCAGAATCTTTGGATCGTCTTCTGATACTATGCAGTTTGTGATGTTGTGATCTACTGAACAAACAAATATGTGATTGTATGTTAGCAATGAGTGACTATGTACTAATTTATTATCATGATGGAATAAATTATTCACTTAAAATTGAACGATAGAATGTAATACGAAACATACCTATTTTTTTGTTCATTATAAAATGGAATACTTCTGTATTACAACACTTTCTGTACCGGTAGTTAAAATAACATATACGAGTATAACAGAATGAATGCCAAAGTAATCCTCCTGTATAAGGTCAGTTTTATTCCAAAAGATAAGAATATGTATATTATTGTTTGTTGACTTGGTTAATATATTAAATCATTGCTTTCAAATTTAAAAAAAAAAAAGTATCATGAAGTATCTTGAAGGTAATTTACAAAATAAAGCTTGAATCCCTGCATGCTTAAATTTGGAAACAGTGTTGTATAATAAAAGAAATTTGTACACCCTCGTGTATTTGTCACATGAGTATACCCTTAAGGCCAAATAGCGTATTTACTATATCAATACCGTTAATATCACTATTTCTCCACTTCTCCCTGTGTTACTTCCATTCAGCTATGCTTTAGACTACTCCCTCACTCTCCGGAAGTTAGGTTATGTAAGTTACTTATACAATAAATAATTAAACAACGCCATGTCAGAGACAATACACTATGTGAATGATGCAACACTTGCACGTCAAGAACTATAGTATTGATAAAGTAAATATTAACCACAAATAGATTTAAATGTATTATGACAATAATTTATATTATTAGCCTATAGCACAAACATTAAAGCAAAATATAGGATACAAGGTAATTAGGCTAAGTAGTAAGCATTGATCAGGCCATCTTCCTGCAATAGAGGTCCAGGGCACATAGGTCTATATTACCAAATAGAGGCATTTCTCCAGAAAAGCTACACCAAACAAGGCAGACTACATTTTATTTTGCTTCTGTGAGGAGTGTATAGTGATCAACACGTGGCTTTAGTTTGCAGGCACAAATATCATTACAATCATTTGTTACTTATTTGTGTTGCTTGCAGCATTGTAGGATCCCCTACTTCTTACAATAATATTCGAGAGGTCCAGGACGCAATAGGCTACTAGGGAAACAGACCATTTCACTAGCAATTTTTCCTGGACCACTTCCATGTTATGTTGGTAATTAGTAACAAGTGAAGAGGTAAACAACAGTTCATTAGAATATTATAACGGTATTAAACGATTTTGTTTGTAAGTACTTCTGGTTTCAAACTAAAACCACCTGTTTGTCACCATATACACTTCGCAGAAGCCAGTGAAGCAAAATAAAATTGTGTCTTCATTGGTGTAGCTTTTATGGGAGATATGCATTTTAATTAAATTTCAACGTTTTTTTTATTGATATATTGAAAGGCTATTTATATTCTAATGGGAAGTAGGCCCACGTGTCCTGGACTTCTATTGCGAGAAGATGGCTCCTGGCCGATGATTACTACATAATTACCGGATGAAACTTACCTTCTTGATAAAAAGCATCAGAATCTTTCGTGTTGTGAAGGGGGTTGATCTGGTCCTTCAATAAAGAAAGAAGTTTCATGCTGCTATCATCCATTACATTGCTTGTATTTATAGGGCCACCTCCAGTCTTCATACATTCCACCTTCTCGTCTGCCAAGCTCTTCTTACATTTTCTTTTAAAATTGTCATAAAATGACTTCAGTTGTTTCACATTTCGCTTTGCGACATTGGGATATGAATTGAAATCACTACAAAGTTTTTCCCAAGTAGCTTCTTTCTGTCTTAGCGTAGTCCCGTCTGTCTTCTTATTTTCAATTATACATACATACTTTTGTAGAATTTCTATAAAGATTGATTTCTCTGTTGCTGCAAAATTACTCCCTCGCTGTCTTTTCTGTGGATGTTCCATGATTTAAATTACGCACTCACAAAGTCACGATAATTCAGGCAAAGACAACTTTACAACGATACAAATTCAGGAGGCCGTGATCCTATGCAACCAATCACATTCGCAATTCCAAAGTGATGGTTGTATGAAAAATATGATATGCAAGATACAAATAAGAAATCTCTAAGTTAACAAACGCACGTTAATTTAAAGGAAACGGGGTTCGGTGAAATGGCCGTCTTTTAACAATGACTTTAAAATTAAAAGAACCGTTTGTTAGCATATCGTTTTGGCTCATTTAAAGAAGCTTGGTGAAACTGGGCATCACATTCATTAACTTAGAGAGCATGATGAAAATTGTTCAGATTACCTGTAATATTACATTTTAATTATGGTGATGTTGTACATCATTAATTTTAAACAGTTTATCTACCACCAATGTAATGACTATACAGTTTGATATTGAGATATTGTATAATTGTGCCTGAAGATGCCTGAATGGGTGAAAACGTTTGCAATATGTAATTTATGTGTATAAAACTTAATGACCATATAATATAAGTCATTATTTTACATTGATTTGTCATTTGACTGAATAACAAATATTATATTGTATTTATTTATATTAATTGACAATCTGAACAATTTTCATCATGCTGTCTAATTTACCTTATGTTTAGTATATACCCTAAGACACGGACAGTATTTTCCAAGTCATGTTCGCCACACCACCAAATTCACTGTCTGCAGATCAGAGATGAGTGAATTGCTATTCTACATACAAAATTACAATTTGTTGTTCTGATCCTGACTATTATCTGCAACCCAAAAAGATAGATGCATAATGACGTGCATGTGATGATAACCAACATTCTAACACTTTTCTTTCAGAATAGATTCAGTAGTAATTTAAAATCCTGGATAAATCACAATAGAGCGAATCCCAGTAGGGGAAGTTATGCCCACCCTTGCCGCTCAGCACCTCGCTCATCACATGGCAGCAACTCTCTCTCTTTCTCTTACTCTACTGTCTGCCTTGCTCTGGTGGATCACTGCCTACCGCTTCGCATGCATTTCAAATTTAATATGCATTTGACACTGCCTATCGCCTCACTCATATTTCATGTTTATTGTGATGCAACACAACAAAACTCACGTATTTTCCTCCAAGTAACGTACTTTGAATAAAACAACACTCACCTGTGAACTGTCGGAGGCTGCCTCCCTCACACACAAGTCACCAGAGCCTTGTAGTTTGCTGTAGTTGTCGAACCAAGCAACACGCCTCACTGAACGACTAACACGATGTGCAATTTCATTGTCCTTCCCAAAACAATGCCAATGTACACCAACATTAGAATCTCTTTTTGGCGCTAATTTCTTTTTTTTTTTTTTCCACAGGTCGGATACTTGTAAGTAGTCCATGCTCCTCACAATACCTTATCATATCTGCCTTCCAATTCTTCCTCAATTTCAGGAAGTAGTACATGTCTTTGGTACGGCTCATCACAACATGTGGTTCCGTTTGTACTCGAAGCTGGACACGGGCACAATGCAGTACACGTTAACAGTTATGCCACCCCTGCAGTCAATCCCTACCAAGAGAAATTTACAAGCCAGTCACTTTCTACCCATGCTATTCGGTCATTGTCCCCTGCACATTGCATTTCTGCAATATATTATGGCAGTTCCCTTGAACATAAGTAGATCCATTTTCCCTTCCGCCACCAACTTGTCTCGATAGCCGGGAGGTCTAAAGCATGAACAAAAACCGTGCGTGCGTTTTGTTAAGGAACATTGACAGATCGAATACTATCCTCGGCAAAGTCATAGGGGGGGGGGGGGAGAGGAAGTCAAGGAGGGGCTGAAGAGAAAGAGAGGAGGGAGACAGGACGAAGTTCCTCTTTTGCTTTGTAGATGCTGCATTCACTCTTTTTGTTCCACTTTCCTCCACTAGATGTCACCCCCACCCAAAACCCCTATTTCCACTCTTTTCCGCTAGAGTGTCTGGTGAGCTTGTATGGGAAGAGTGGAAGAGGTCGTGGGCAGAGATTCTGCATTTGCTGTATTGCGATTTGCCCAGAATCCTTAGTTTTGTCTTTTAAGTAAGGACAAAAACAATGCAACTGATTCATGAACCTAGTCGACCAATTGGTTCTAGTTAGGGTATACATATTAAATAAATCATTGGATTCATTCTGACTACAAAGATAAAAATTAATATTACTATACAACACATACTTCTTCATCACAGTCCTTAAATTCTTACTATGGGAGTTTCCTTCGAAATGTGTGCAGAATAATTCTGGCATTCTCGGAACTGAGTGAAAATTTTGTTTCTAGGTAATGATAGACTTCTAAAATCATTATCAAAAGCCTCACTGAGTTGTCTCTGGCTTTCTCCCAGAGAGAATTTTTTTACAGTGACTGCATTTATGTTTTTGAAGAACCTATTGCAAATGTACCCTGCAATGTAGTACACAGCATAATTCTCACCAATACTTCCAGTATCACACTCCACATCCATTTCGACTATAGTATCAGGAGTACAATTGCTGATACAGCTTACATCTGCAGCAGATGACGACTCCTGAACAGCCTTGTCACAAACTGAAATACTCCTGCACAGCCTTGTCACAAACTGAAATACTCTTAAATTTCGTCAACGCATACTCAATCTCTTTTTCACAGTTACTTCTGTTAGATAACTTGGAAAGAGATGTGTGTCGAAGACCACTTTCAAGTTGTTGGACAGATGGGTTTACATTGCACCCATGTTGTTGTCATGTGGTTGCAAATGTATTCCCGAATGCATCCTGACTCAGAAATCGAATCTTTAATTTAGGAATGTTGTACTCAGAACTGAGCTGATCGAACAAATTCAGCAAACTCTGAATACTACTTTTCCAACCTTCAAGACAAGCTGGCTGATGCTTGCAACCCACTAATTTCCAAGTCATTTAAAGTTTTCTTTAAGAAATTCTACATGAACAGAGTCAGAAGTCATAGCAAATCTATATTTAAATTGATCTTCTTTCAGTGTCATGCTGTTGAAAGTATCAAACAGCTTGGCCATGATTTCAATGAAGTCGGCAGTATGGTGAGCACTGCTAGGTAGCTTTCCCATTCTAACATACGCATGGATTGCACTATGTACAGAATAGGACAATACCTCTATTGCCAACTTAACCTTCATGCGTGAGAACATTTTAAGAAAAACATGTTCCTTCATCAGTTTCGGAACTAACTTAAGTTTTCATACATCATGAATATCATAGATAGTTCTAATATGTGACCAAGATTCAAGTTTTCCCATGCAATGCAAATCATATTGCAATTAGTTGTTTTTAATAGACTTCAAAAGATGTGATGGCTCACACATGAAATGAATTATATTCCCATTGACTTCAAAATACGGTCTTACTGCTGAAATTCCCAATTTTGATGCCAGACTTTATTTGTACCCTGATCACATATTTAAACCTTAATATTAAACCAATTTTAAACCCAATTTCGTGCAGTTCAGACACACAAATTGACAATGTTGAATAGAGATGTAGCAGATATATGGCCACCAGATATCCAATAACCTATTACCTGTTTCCATCTCTTCTGAAACTCTTTAACCATTGCCCTCAAACAGTGGTTTCGTATTTTCATGGGAAATCTTTCTCTTCCATCGTTAGCAAAAGCCTTAATCATAATACAAGTGCTGACATAAAGCAATTTCATTAATGTCTGATCTGTCAGCCACAGGCCCTGCAGCAAGTTACTTAAGAGTTGCTAAAACAGGCTGCATCAGACCTGTCTCAATATCTATTTTGTTCTGATAATTTTGGGGTGTCTTAATACTGGGCAGTAGTGAAACTTTTGTCTTAAAATTGTACCCTTTAAGACTATGATAAATGAAAGACAATTAAAAATTCATGTTTAGGAATTTTCATTGGATCTGTACCTCTTATATTTTTTGTAATATTGCATTCAAACAATGTTTTCCTATTTTCATGGGAAATCTTTCTCTTCCACTGTTAGCAAAACTCTTGATCATATTATATTTAGGATCATAGAACACGTATGACAATTTCATCATTAGGGCTTGGATTTTGATGACCTATAAATCATGAAAAAATATCCTAAAAACAATGCATTTATGACCTAAAAATCTTTCAAAAATGCCCTAAAAATTTATCTTACATAATTGGCTTAGTAGGAAAAGAGGTTTTGTACTACTTAATATTTAGATTAGTAATTAAATTAAATTTTACATAATTTTTTCTAAGTAGTACACTTTAATTACTTTACTTGATGTAGTTTCCATGTATGATAGTTCACCTCTGCTTCGGCATGTGGACGTGAGGTCGGCAGTCAGTTGGTCGATCTTGGCCCTTCATGGGCTGTAGCGCCATGGATTTACTTTACTTTTAGTTTCCCTGTAGTCTACCATAAGGCCACAGTTATCTGGAATTAGCAGGTATGGAGGAGTCTATATTGAAGGGGTGTACTACATTAAAATGGCAATATTTGTGTAGAAAAACGATTAGAATATCATACAAAATAATGGGTATTAATGGACAAAATATGTAAAGAAAATATCAAAGAAAGTAAACATTATTTTACATTAATAATGGGGATTTATGGCCAAAATTAAATGAAAATGCCTAAAAAATGACCGAATAAAACAAAAGATGCTCTTATGAGTTGAAACAGGCAAAAAATGCAAAGAAATGACCTAACAAATAGGTCTTGAAACACTCAGTTTATCACATAACATATAAATACTAAAGCAGCTATGTTTTTGGCTTACTGGAAAAAAGATTAAATTTCATCAAAATCCTAGCCCTATTCGTCATTCTCTGATCTGTGGGACAAAGGCCCTGCAGAAAGTGACTTAAGAGTTGCCAAAACAGGCTGCATGAGACCTGTCTCAATGTCTATTTTGTTCTGATAATTTTGGAGTGTATTAATACTGGACAATAGAAAAATTTTTTCTTAAAATTATACCCTTAGGACTGTGATAAATTAATGACAATGAAAAATCTTATATCATCTCATTCCATCTATATCCATGTTTAAGAATTTTTCTCATTTGCATCTGTGCCTCAAATATTTTTTGTAAGATGAGTGACAGCTGAGATTCTGTGGACATTGGCTCCTTTCTCCTTCCACATTGATCCAAAATTCTGTCTTGCTCCACTTCTTGCAATTTTTTCTTAAGTCTCTTCACCCTTGCTCCCAGAGCAACTATTTTCTGCTTGTCGCTCTTGGGTGACTAGGAGTGAGGGCTGGAGAAAAGTTTCCTCTTTGCACCACCAGGATCTATAAATTACGAAATTAAGTTCTGATTAATCTAATTGCTGAGAATTTTTGTAAATAAAAAATAAAATGTGACAACACCCTTAGTCTTGTTCAGTTAATCTGGGCCAAAGAAAGCCATATAGGCTATGAATATATAACCTACTTCAAAATTGACAGTACATCACTAGGAATTTTGATAGGAGATGTATAGCTGAAGCTGAAAAAAGCTGTTACATCATGGATGTATTCATGTCGGTACCTGAGGAAAGAAATGATGAATTAAATTGAAGCAAGAATTGAACAGACTCATTTCAAACTGCTCTTAGCTGTAAAAATTAAAGCCCATACAAATGTTACATAATAGTAACAATCCAAAAGTTTAATGCTTTAGCAAATTTGATCGTGTTAATTTGAATTGTTAGTCGTAATGTAATATGAAATATTTCTGTAGAGGACACTGACTTTAACAGAATGGGATCATCAACAGAGGTGTTGGAATATTAAGGGGAAGTCAGTAAGGGAAAAACGTAGTACGGCTAACGCTAAGCTCCACCCACGACCCCTTCCCACTTTTCCCCTACAAGCTCACCACACACTCTAGCAGGAAAGAGTGGAAACAGGGGTTTAGGGTGGGGTGACATCTAGTGTAGGAAAGTGGAATGAAAAGAGTAAATGCGACATCTACGTAGCAAAAGAGGAACTTCGTCCTGTCTGCCTCTCCTCTCTCTCTCTCTCTCTCTCTCTCTCCAGCCTCTCCTCTGTTCCTTGCTTCATGTCTCTCTCTTTTTTTTTTTCTTATGACTTCGTAGAGGGTAAGATTCGATCAGAGTAAGTTCGTAACTAAATGCACGCTTTTTGTTCACGCTTTAGACCTCTCGGTTGGGGGTAGAAGGGAAAATGAATCTATTTATGTTTAAGGGAACTGCAATAACGTATTGCAGAAATGCAATGTGTGTTGTTGGATATATCTTAGTACGTATTTTCTTGCCCTGAAAAGGGCAGTTTGGTGTTGGAGCATGATGTACCCCTAAACTTCATCCCTCAAACTTACGACTCTACACAAAATCAAGTCGAAAGTGTAATAGCAAGATCTGAATTCCGCATCAGTTTCCAGTCTCGCGTAGAAGGAAATGTTTCGGTTGTAATGCTTTAGTGAATCTGAGAGTTTGGAGTAATAGGGAGAGTGAAAGTGGTAGTCTCGAGAAATGATGTGTACATCTTGGAGTATTGGGTATGCCCTCAGAACATGCCACAATTCGATTCCGAAGGGATTCCAAATCAGGCACCGGAAACGAATAAAGCAATGATTTTAAATGGCCCCACAAGTAGAAATCGAGAGGGTTCAGATCAGGTGAGCGTGGAGGCCAAGCAATTGGGCCACCTCTACCTATCCATCGATCAGGAAACCTTCGATCCAAGTACCGGCGAGCCGTACGACTGAAGTGTGCAGGAGCGCCGTCATGCAAGAAGTGAATGTGTTGACGATTGATCAGTGGAGTGTCTTCTAAAACATGAGGTATGGTGTTTTCCAGGAAGTTTGTGTATGCCTGCCCCATAAGTCTGTTTACAAGTACATGGGGTCAACTAATCGATCACCAATTATACCAGCCCACATGTTGAGGGAGAACCGCACCTGGTGATGAGATGGAACAGTTGCACGTGGGTTTTCATACATGCTGATTGTGGAAATTTGTCATGCCATCTCGTGTGAACTGTGCTTCATCTGTAAATAATACTAAGGCAGGAAAGTTCGGATTTATACCATACTGCTGCAAGAACCACTGACAGAACCTAACTCGTGCAGAGTAATCTGCTGGTAACAGGGCCTGTACCCGTTGCAAATGATAAGGATACAATTGATACTCTTTCAACAGTCTCCAGACAGTCGTATGAGGAACATTGACTTGCAACGCTACCCTTTGTGTGCTGATAGAAGGAGTCATGTTCACAGCCTCCAGAATCTCCTCCTGTACTTCTGGAGTTGTAGATCTTGGTCGTCCCCTTCCCAAACCAGGAGAGTTAAATTTTCCATACTCGCACAGATGGTAATGGAGACGTACAAATGTCTTCCGATCTGGACATTGTTGCTGTGGGTACCTCTCCTGGTACAAACGACGAGCCAGCGCAGCATTGCCGTCTGCCTTACCGTACATGAAGTGTATCTCTGCCAGCTCTTGATTTGAATACATGTCGCACAGTCTAACGTCTACACAACACTGAATGTAACCTTTGCCTCAGAATGAACTGTCAGTTTTCTCTTGAAGTGAAGACCAAAACAATGTGACTGATTCATAAACCTAGTCGACCAATTTATTCTAGCTAGGATATACACATTAAATAAATCATTGGATTTGTTCTGACTACAAAGATAAAAATTACTGCTATGCAACACGTATTTCTTCATCACAGTCCTTAAATTCTCTCTGACTTAATTTCTGGAATCAACAGAATAAATTACAAAAGAAACATCAGAAATTGTACATTTAACAAAATCATTCTCATTGTAACATTTGTTACAAATAGAAGTTACAGCATTGTTCAAGTGAGCTATTAAATTATTCAATTCATACACAGCTCAGAATCAGGTACAGCTTACACATGTCGCCAAATTTTAACCTTACTCTTATCCTGCCTTTTAGTTTGAAGGTGCCCGTTGTTCCTATTGAACCTTCGACACCACCAAGGGATTGAAATGGCACATATGCCCTTAATAATGCCATTGATTATGGGTACTTCATGATCCACACATTTTCCCCTAATCCACATGTAAATCAGTTCATTCACCACGTGGCCTAGGTGAACTGAAATAAACAGTGAGTCTATGAGAAGAGTAGTATCACACATTAATATCTGAAAAAGTACATTACATTTTTTAAAACAATTAAATGTTTAGGATATGATGAACATTTAAAAATTACAGATAGGTAATTCTAGTAAACTCAAACGTAATTCTTTCTTACCTTTGCCGTTGCGAATTACTCCTTCTTGCAGAAACCACTACAAAAAACTTTGGTCACTGGCAAAACGCGCTCGTGAAACCTGGGTCCACGTAGAAATTTTGTTAATAATTTTATTCTAAATCTTTGTCTGCTTCAAACTCGATTTTACAACAGTCGTTCAAAATGTCGTCATTTTTTTCCAGATCCACACGAAACAGAGCTACCAACATCCACACATTGATCAACTGAACAAATATGACTATATTAGAAATAGAAATATCGAATTTATCGCTGCTTTGTCTCCAACTAAAGATGAAAATCAGCTATGGTAATATAAAAATAATAACAATAATATTATCCGTGTTATAAAACTGACACATCCTGTAAATAATGGATATTAATAATATCTGTTTAAAACTGTCATATTGGCAAAACTTATAACCAAAGAACCTTCGAAACCAAAGACTTTTGTGTTACCCTTGATCATACAAATTCTTTGATCAAAATACAGCTAGCACTCTAACAACCACTGCGGCAAACTAAGGAACATCTATGAGCATCCAACCTCTGTCATTTAAGTTATACCCCCCTGCACCAAACTTTGTTCCAACTAGTTATTGCTTTCTTAGTACAGTGACTTCTAGATGCAGTTCAATTCATCACTTGCTCATTTAATGAATCAAAAGCTTTATCAATTCAAATAACTACTGAAGCTTTCCTGGCGACGTGATAATTCGAAATTTTCTCGGGCTTCCAGCCAGGTCATAAGTTGGTGATCCACCGACGTTTCGAGGATGTTCATCTTCCTCATCTTCAGGGTTAAATGATGTCTAGGGGTACCCAGCTCCTTAATTTATGGTGACAGAGGGAGAGGTCAGCCGAGGAGCTGTGACATCATTTAACCCAGAAGATGAGGAAGATGAACATCCTCGAAACGTCGGATCACCAACTTATGACCTGGCTGGAAGCCCGAGAAAATTTCGATTTATCAATTCAATTTAATTTATAAAGTCATTAAAGATACAGTGATAGGCTTCGTCATGAAAAAAAAAAACATACATTTGAAAATACACATATAATTGAAAACAGTAATTAGAATGAAAACACAAAACCTTTTGAAACTCTAAAATTAATTAAAACACTTCACTCTTATGTAATAATTGTAACTAATCTAAATAACTTTATTTATTAAAAAACAATTTCGTATGAATTTATGTTAAACTCATCTACAGAGTAGAAAGGATTAATTAAAAGCCAATTATAAAATCTAGCTTTGAAACTATTGGTTGGTAACTTATAATATTGACTGGGAAGCTTATTATATAATTTCATCCCCATGACAGAAAAATTTGTACTAGTTTTATGTAATCTACAGTATGGAATATACATTACCTACGAATTTTCCAGTGTGTACTCCTCCTTCAAGCATTCTAAAAGATGACAGAATGAGAAAGGCTGCAGTAACCGAATGACTTAAAACCCTTGCTGCTGTGCGCACCCTCATAACTCTGAAACCAGACACACAAACATCTCTATCAGTTAGTTTAGTCGCACGAAACTCATTATCTTCATCTGAGTTATATAACCACACAATGCACTCCCATTTTGCAATGTTATTCTCATAAAACTTAGCAGAATATTTTGTGAACATGTTTCGTGTACTTTTAATCAAGTGTGGAGTGTCAAAAAAATGCCACAATTTTCCTGTCATTTACTGCAAAGGAGGGCTGATCTGTAGTAACTCCCAGTAAATGATACGCTTTTTGATTGTTAGAGCCGTGATCACAAACAGTAGCTACTACTTTTAAACCAATGCTACTCAGCTTCTCTATTGCTTTGACAATGAATTCAACTAATGTATTACCAGGGGTGCTTGAATGTGCTAAGAAATAGCCCAGAACTTGTTTATAATTACTGCAAATACCTTCTTTAACCATAAACACAAGACCTTGGTTGGCAATTTTATCTGATGAATAATTGCTAGAATACCTTTCAAAGCCATCTATTATGTCTTCATTACTATTGTAGCACAAGTTTGCTTCTAAAGACATTTTATCCCACATAAGGCAACACAGTTTGTCAGTCTCAGTCGTCTTACTACAGGCATTCCTTAGTATGTCAAATAGTTTATCACTAAAACCAACATCAGTGGTATACTTTGTCAATACTTTAAGCAATATAGACTTTGAAAGGAAATTTAATAACTTCCTGATCATTCTATAGGAACTTGGGCTCTGTAAATAAATGTTAAGAGCCTTTGTTTTCATTTCCTGTGACCATCTATTTCTCTGTACACACCGTGCATCCGAAGAGAGACAGTTTCTTAGCAGTTCATATAATGGCCCAGGAACCTTGCTCTTTATACAGGCAAAGGCAGTGTGTATCTTCAGTTCTTTCTGCGTAGTCTTGAGAACTCTTCCTCTCAGACGATGCAATTACTCGAAGACTGCGAATCTTTCTCCTCTTCGGTGTTACTATCAATCTCCCCGTGGTCTCCAGAGCTCTTGGAATGGGGTGAGCAGCCTTTTCCCACTCCATGTGACTAGGCCCTGCAGAATCTTTATAAAACAAAACAACAGAAAATATATAATTACAAAACTAACAGTAAGAGTAAGCAGGCCTATAACACCACAAATAGAGGTTGCAGTTATGGGGTCTACTAAGCCCAATACGGGCTACTTATCTTTTTTTATAAATAACAATTACATAACCTCCAATTATGACAGAATTTATGAGTGTAGTTCTGAAGCATTGAAATTGCATATCATTGGCTTACTTTAAAAATCTTGTAACTGCATTTCAAGAAATTGCACAAAAGAACTCTTTTTATTTTTATACCCAGCTAACAATTGTTATGCATTTGTTATATAAAAAATGTAAAGCATTGTCATATTAACGAAGTGTTATCAGCAGACGCATTTTTAAAAATAATAAATTTGGACTTGGTTTTAGAAGTAAGCCGATATCTAAGAAGTATACGGTTAAATAATTTACTTTGGCGGATGGAGATAGCCTGAACTTTGCAAGGTATGGCTTCTCTATTCAGATGTGTGCGGCAGGGACGTATTTTGCGGACTACCGGGGCTACCTGTGGTAGCCCAAGAAAATGACAAAAGAAAAAGTTTATAATATAACATAATGTAATAATTTTGTATTATTAGTTTTACCATAGTAATTAAAATTAAAGTAATTGTCAAATTTATATGTGCTCTCTGCTCTCGAAAAGAAACATGTTGTCAAGGCGGCATTGCTGGAGAAACCGCTTGCTATGTGAGGTAGCCTGTGACCGTTTCGCTCACGCTGTCCTGTCGCACAACTGCCCACCCCCCGCTCCCTTCTGTTCTCATCATGCAGTGTAGGCCGGGCGAGTTGCCGCTCTCGTGATCGGTTTCTTCGCAGGCACGAAGCAGCAATACGCTTAGTACGCTAGCTCATGAATATGATTGTGTTCTTGCAGTGCATTATTTTAAATCTGTGATTTGTTCGAGTGTCTAAGAGTTATATTAATTGTGAATTATTAAGTTTTTAATTTCCCACTTAAGTGATATTATGAAAAATATGGCAGAACAAGTTTCTGGAGAGGTTTGTGTTGAAAATGACTGTGTAATAGAAGGTTTATTAAAAGTGCCTTTTAACCATCATACATAACAACGAGAAAGTTGAAATTGTGAGTTAAATTTATCCATGGACGCAAAAGAAAAACAGCGTGAGTACACACGCCATTTCACTTCAACATCATATGGTAAGTGGAATTGGTTGTGTGGTACTTCTAAACTGTCTAAACTATTTTGCTGGCCATGTTTGTTATTTAGCCGCGAAACTAATGTGTGTTCAAAAGAGGGGTTTTCTAATATGAACTCCCTTCGAACGGCAGTCCTAGAATACGACAAATCAAAAGGTCATATTTGTAGTAGCATGAACTTTGCAAACTTTGGGAAGACGAATTGATTTACAGCTAGATAAGCAAAAAGCTCTACACATCAACCAACACAATGCTCTTGTGAAAAAAAATCGGGAGATTTTACTGCGTCTTATTAACACAGTCTGCTTTCTAGGAAAACAAGAATTGGCTTTTCGGGGTCATAACGAGAGTGTGGAATCAGACAATATAGGAAATTATATTGAATATTTAAGTTCCTTAAGTGAATTTGACCATTTACTGGCCAATCATCTTGAGAGTTCAACAGTATTTCGTGGTACTTCTCCCGCCATTCAGAATGACTTATATTTGCTATAAGTGGGGTTATGATAAAGAACATAAAACCTTTTGTGGCCATTGTTGTTGATGAAACAAGTTACTGCTCTAATCAGAGTCAATTGTCCACTGTTTTAAGATACGTCGACAGTACTGCCAATGTTCAAGAACGGTTTATAGGATTCACAAATGTCAGTTCGGACAAAACTGCTGCTGCTTTGTTTCAGCATGTGGAAGGTGTTATAGCAGAATACAACGTCGGCAATAAGTTAATTGCACAGACATACGATGGTGCTTCAGTTATGGCGGGAAATATTAATGGCTTAAAAACAAAAGTTCAAGAAAAGTATCCTCAAGCACTATTTGTCCATTGCTACAGCCATGTTCTCAATTTAGTTTTGCAACAAACTACTTCATCCATTCCAGAATGCCGCATTTTTTCAAAACACTCTCGGGTTTAGCTGCATTTTCCTCATCATCTCCTAAAAGATCAGAAAACTCAAGGAATTTATGAACAAGAAACTCCCAAAAGTAGCACCAACTAGATTGAATTTTACATCTCGGCTTGTAAATACAGTAAAGGAATACCGAGAAAAACGGACTGCTTTCTTTAAAAATATCATTTGTAATGACTCTGAAGAAAACTGGGATGATGCTGTAATTGTGCAGGCTCAAGGATATTTGAATTTTTTCACACAGTTTCAGAATATATTTCTTCTTGTCTATGCTAGAGTGTTCGCATATACAGATGTTCTCTACAATATTCTTCAGACAAAAAGTCTAGACATAGCATACTACTTGCAAGAGGTATCAAAGTTAAAAAAATACTATATCCGAGTTCAGACGTAGTGGGTTTCCGTCCATATGGAGTAATATGGAAAATGAAAATTCTTCAGCCAATACAATGGAACCACCATTAAAGCGAAGAAAAGGAGATGATGAATTGAAATACAGACAGCTGTACTACAGCATACTAGATCGTATGCACATGGAAATTACTGACAGATTTTCTGATTATGGAAAGCTTCAGTTCACACATCTTCTAGATTCTCAAAAATTTTCTGCTTATAGAGAAAACTTCCCGAATTAGGCACTAAACAAATTATTTCAGTCCTATAACAGTCACTTTGATCAAGTACGTTTGAAAAATGAATTAAGTGTAATATATTCAGCAGAAGTCTTTGATTTTTCGAACAAACCTATCCATGAAATATTATCTGCCATATATGAAAACCAGCTGAACCAAGTTATTCCTGAAGTCCTTAAATTGGTAACATTAATTGTGACAATGCCAGCTACGTCAGCATCGATAAAAAGAACATTTTCTGCGTTGGAGAGAATAAAATCCTACTGTAGATCAACTCATACACAAGAACGTTTATCCGGCTTGGCACTAATATCCATTGAAAAGTCATTTCTACAGAAACTTTGCAAGTGGCCCAACTGTAATTTCAATGACGAAGTCATCAACGTATTTTCGTTCCAATCAAGACGTCT
The DNA here is from genome assembly GCF_040183065.1 of Periplaneta americana. Taxonomy (NCBI): domain Eukaryota; kingdom Metazoa; phylum Arthropoda; class Insecta; order Blattodea; family Blattidae; genus Periplaneta; species Periplaneta americana. Next base: position 30,598,326 of record NC_091118.1, on the reverse strand, counting down.
GGAATTCACATAAATATGTAAGGAATTTTATTATAGGGATTTTAAAATATATTTTGTGTAATAGGGTCAGTGGTAGCCCAAACCCTTTAACCAGTATATGCCACTGGTGTGCGGAGGGTACTTGTGAAGTACTTATCTTCAAAATGGTCGGCACACACCCGAAAGTTGTGTACTTTCTTGGGCAGATTCACCTTTAGGTCTTCTCTGTTCATTGCTTCTAGCAGTGTCTTGCATCTGAAATAAAAATAATATAATACATAAATATAATACAATATAATATAATATAAATATAAATGGTGAGCACATGAACACTAATTTGTGGTACCTTGTAAAATCACTGGGATATACTAGAAAATGAAAAGAAATTGCTCCAGTGACCCTAAAGGTAAAATATAAATTATTCCTCCATTTGTAATACTTTTCTTGTTAGCATTTTTATATGTTGAAAATTTGTTGTAAAACAGTTAAAGTATAAACTAACGTGTCTCAGTGCATTTGATCCCTTCGATTTTCTGCTTTATCTGAGTGATTTTATAAAGAGATACGAACAATTGTTCCTGTGATTATCATTCGGTACTTTGCTGCATCACACACGACAGAAAAAAGTTACTTAAATCACTGAAAATCACTTCTAAAATTGTAGCAAACAAGATAAATCAAACATCAGTGTCGTGTGCAGCAGGGCACCGGAGTTTCAATAAAAAGAATAACTGCAATAGATACTTCTCTTTAAAAATATCCACCATGTGGTATTGTTAATTTAGCGAATACATAATACAGAAATTAAATATAATTCATTTGAATACTAAAAGTATAGATGTATACACACATGAATTAGTATCCAGTATCTTATATAATATATGATGCACGTGACTAGCCAAATTTACAGTAATACATCAAATTAGTTTAAGGATAAAATTACTGTTATTGTATAATGAAAACTCACTTTTCATTATCTCCTGGTATTTTCAAGAAACACTTATTTGGGTGGCTGTCCTTATTTCTACAATTCAAATATTCGCACATCACGTACGATGGCATCTTTCACAGTACACAATAGATACAAGGCAAATCAAGATGTTTTCCTTCGCCTTCGTTTTTTTTCTTTCGCCTTCCTATCTTAACAGGACTGACAACTTAAACCAAAAGCACGCGTGCTCATTTTCCATTTCTTGGAGTCTGAATTCAGTGGTGGAATGTTGGTAAGAAGCGATTGTAGTGTTGGGTAAAAGAGTTTAGCAGCGGTTAACAGGGAAAAGGATAGGGATGAACCCCTCTGTTATATTAAGTCCTCTTGTCCTGTACTCCAACAAAGTCTATTCTATATCTAGCTAGTTCTTTTGCTACTAATGTTACTCCTCCTGTTCTATGAAGACTCGTGAAATTCCAAGTACCAAATCTCATAACCTTATTTTATTCCTTTGCTGTAGTTGCACCAAAGAATCAGTTCCATTCCGAGGCTTATATTGTGGTTTTGTAAGAAGCTCATCTTTACGGTGATGGGTTGTCAGCCTTTAGTCATCCCCAAGCTGGAGGACCACTCATCAACTGTCTACAATTGCTTAATTCAATATATTCGCAGCTACTCTCCATATCTGGAGGTCTTCTCTTCGACCTTCAACCTGAGGCCGCGATTTGGTAGTGCAGTCTAGGCTTACCTTCCTCTTAAATCGAAGCTGGTCGTTCTCCTGCTCTGACGTTTCTCATGACCAAAGGAGACAGTGTTGCCGATATGTACAGACAGAATGAAAACTGTCACATGCTCACTGGTCGATTTTGTGCCGCAGAATAAAAACTAATTCGAACACATAGGCATGCCTATAAATCATTTAGACATAACTTAGATCATATCGTTGGTTAATGTACACAGCTAATATAGATCACAAAAGAACTAATGCGAACGCGTATGTAAATCAGTTTACACAAACTTAGATCACATCTTTCGTTAATGTACACAGCTAAATAATTATAACAATAAAAACTAATGCGAACACGTATGTAAATCATGTATGCAGTATATTACCACATACTATGGGAATAGTATTGACATTGTAATGAAAGTGTATCAAATGAAACAGACTCTACTTTATATAATGTATAATAAGTTTTTAATTGGCCACCTATGCTTATCTTTTGTACAGTTATGATTCTTTTACATGAATTAATCTATCGCATTAACGTTTTCGATATCTTTCTGTATCATCAGATGCATATGCATAGTAATAATTAAAATTAAAAACCTAGCCAGTTGGTGTATATATCGTGAACTTCCATGGTATGTTTGTGTGCATATTATGCTTGTTCATATTTCCTATGGTGACATCTTGTGTACTATTAACTAATGACACTAAAACTTTTTTAATCTAAATCAATATCTAAAATACAATTTAAAACACTTGTTTAAGAGTCACAATGGTTAATGTTATATCACTATAGTTCATTTCTGTGATTTGATGTATTGCGATGTTGAATGGAGTGATGTTTTTAAATTGTGAATTTTCACTAGTCTCACTTTATTGCGCTGTATATTACTTTCACTTGAATATTCTTTATCTGTTATTCAGATTGTCACACATTAAAAATTAAAATTGCATAAAATGAAGTTCACTGATGTACAATTCTTGCATATATAAACTCAGTCGTTTGACATGTTTAATTACAATTGTGGTACGATGTCAATTCCCGTGTTCTAGTAAAGCCGTGCATATGGTCGAGCTGTTTGACGTGTTGTGTTCTTGATAGCTGCGTGGCTTATCTATCCCACTTTACTTACATTCTGTTAATACTCAAGTGGAAAGACGCCACACTCCTCATAAATGTCGATTTCTTCAGCCTCATCACTGAAGTCGCTGGAATCGTTGGTGTCACTGCTTTCTGTTATTTTCTCCAACATAACCTTTCACATGTGCCCAAATGAGTTCAACGGAATTGAAGTGGCAGTGATAAGGTGGGAGTCTAATAACTAGAGACAGGATTTTCATGCACTATCAAATCGTAAAATATGCATTCATCCATGCACAATGAAGGAGGGGGGAAAAAAACACTGAAAATATGCACTATCAAAATTGAAACTTAAATTTAATTTTCGAATGGTACAATGTACTACTAACAATCTTTCCAAATTTCTAAGATATTGTTTTCCCTTGATCCACTGCGCCACAAGATCTCTTCTCGAACATTTAATTGGGGGCATTACAGCACTTCACAGATCACCACAGAACATAAATACCTAAGATAATTCAGAAAACACCTGTACATGTAGCCTACTACAGACCTTCTACCTATCTACCTTTCCAAATTAAAGGCATGTTAGGGGAAGCATATTAGTGCTATTATCGCCAAACTACAAAGTATGGAAGGGAGCAGAAGAGGCATCCTTCTAATAATAATTTTAGCCTCAGGGTAAGACTTGTATAGAACAGGAGTGTGGAATTCCAGTATGACAATACAATGAGAGGATTAGCTGGTAAGGTTCAAAGTCCTCAGATAGAAACCCTGCAAACTGTTTAGCATTTCACTTACGTTTTTCAGTACATATACTCAAATATTGTAAGTTCAGAAATATCCAACTCTACAAGCTAACATTTATAAAATGCAGTGTCATGTGATTTAATGTAAAGCTATGCAATGAAACTATAAAAATGGACATAATATGCAACATAAATCTCAAAATATGCATTATTAAACTTAAAATCTAAAAAAAAAAAATGCATTATGCATGAATTCACCACTAAAAAGACCAGAACATGCAAATATGCACGGAAAAAGTATACATATTTCGAATCACCAAGCCATGAAATGGATATTTACAAAGTTTGAGAACTGTAGCAAGCTTATATAGCAACATGCATTTGCATGGAAATCCTTATCTTCTAATAACAGTGTGACCATGAGTAGTGGCGATAGTCTATTTCATAAGTGCAAGATCGTAGTTTGTACAATTTTACACTCTCTATCAGTTCTGCTTTCGTCATGTTTGCAGATACCTCTGGTACATAATTTTCCATGTCTTTCCTGTCTTTCATTGTTGGTGCACAGAGTGATAAGGAGTGTTGTCCACAACAATTACAGAATTGGCACTTATGTTCGACTGCAGATACTTTTAAACCAATTCATGACAGTCTTCCCATTCATTTCTTCGTGATAATCACGAGTGCTCTTTGACCTGGAAAGAAGCATTGTCCCTTGGAACAAATTCATGCACACTACCTGCATGAAGCAGAATAAGTCTACTTCCCTTCCCAATGGACGCTTTAAATGTCCCTGCTTCAGTATTGTCTGTCCAAGCCAGTGATTTTGTGTGTCCGGCATTTACCCATGTTTCGTCTAACGACACCGCTTTTTCGGGACTTATGTTCAGAATCTCTCTCAAAAATCTGCCACGCCATGCCACAGTCTCTCTTCTTTTCATCACAGCTCGCCTCTCTGAGAATTTCTTGTATCTAAAACCAAGTTGTTTTAGCACTATACTCAAGCTGGGATTTTCCGCCATCGAATAAGCTCGCTTCTTTCAAAGAAACAAGGAGCTTCTCATGAGTGGAAAATTCCTTTGTAATGTAATTCTGGTGAATATGCTGCCTTATCACGTCCTTCTGAAATGTATAGAGGGATGTCTTGGATCTGGGTTGTGGTCTGTGCTTTCCAGGCCTATACAGCATTTCAGACAGCATATTGAAATCCAATGGACACTTTTCTTTTGTCACACTTTTAACTGTTGCTTTTCCCACCTTCAATGTGTCACAAATTTTACCTACCACTTTCGTAACGGGGAGAAGAGGTCTTCAATTGTGTACGCGTATAGAAGTGGCCAACACCTCTTCATTATCTTCTGTGTCATTGTCATCAGCATCATGCTCATCATCGGTATCTCTGAGATCGATAATAAAGTCTTGAAATTCTGTCGCATTTCTCACTTCTTGATATAATATTTCATAATTATTTTCTCTATATGGTTTACTTCATTCTTCCATATATCTGGAGTTACCTGTATGAATACAGAATTTAGAATATTAAACATAAATAAATTAGTTATAATTTACATAAATATATATAAATTAATATAATTAATTAAATGTATAAAACTATTATTAAAACAGCATTTTTTAAATGTGTAAAAAAAGATATGCTTCTTTTAACTACATACCTTGCCGAGTGGTTCGTGTCATATAAACTTCGCTCGATCTAAGCCGTGGCCTGGGCATAAAGCTACTGTTTTGTTGTAATGGTTTTTTTGCCACTGACCACGCAAGCTCATTGTATTTCATAAAAGGCATACACATATTAACCAGTTGTGTTTTTTTTTTTTTTTACCTTCAAGCTCCTGGCACAGATTCTATACAAGTGGCCAACACCTCTCATTATCTTGTGTCACTGTCATCAGCATCATGCTTGTCATCGGTATCTCTGAGATCGACAATAAACTCTTGAAATTCTGTCACATTTCTCACTTCTTGATATAATATTTCATAATTATTTTCTCTGTATGGTTTACTTCATTCTTCCATATATCTGGAGTTACTTGTATGAATACAGAATTTAGAATATTAAATATAAATAAATTATAATTTACATATATATAAATTAATATAATTAATTAAATGTATAAAACTATTATTAAAACGACATTTTTTAAATGTGTAAAAAAAGATATGCTTCTTTAACTACATACCTTGCCGAGTGGTTCGTGTCATATAAACATGGCCCGATCTAAGCCGTGGCCTGGGCATAAAGCTACTGTTTTTTTTTTTTTTTTACCTTGGGGATTTAGTGAAGTGAATTTTTAATGGCAGGCAGAGTAACTATCTCATGCCCCCATGTTAGATTGCTACCAGTGCACTTCATTAGAACCAGGTACCCAGCTTCGAAGCCGTTAGCCCTGTGAACTTACAATATATTTATGTTCCCCTATTATCATAATTCAGGGTTGGTATCTAAGAAATTAGCAAGTTCTTTGTGATAGTAGAAGAGAAAGATTGGGGGGGAGGGAAGTGGTCCGTGGCCCATTTCTTTTAGGGCTCATCCCGACATTTGTCTTATTGCTCAAGGGAAACCACGGAAAAACCTAGAGCAGGATGAGATGTCGTGCTGACGACAAGCCAATTGGCTATAGTGTGGTCGGAATATGTTCAGGTGGGAGGTTTTGATTTAATCATTATTCAATATACAAATACATTTAAGGTCCATAAAAATAGTGTTTACAATTAGAACAATGCATCTATGCTGCCAATAACGTGATGACCCTGAAACAGAGAAATAACATTATTAGTGCATTAATAGCCTTGTCTGTGTGTAGAGTCAAGTGGTTATTTAGTGTTCAAGTTGGTATTCGTCTTGTACGTTGTCGTTCCAAGCTAGAGGGTGGAGTACGCTCTTAGGTCTTTTATGTTTGTCTAACGCAGGATTGTAATTTCCTAGTGAAAAAATTAGTGGGTTTGTGCTGCTGTACGACTTGGTGTACGTGCAGAAGGCTTGATTTGAAATAAATTCTTGAATTGTCGGAATTTCTAGTTCTTCATGAATCAATCTAACAGGAGTTACTCTAGGAAGTCCTGTGATGAATCTTAAAATTTTGTTTTGGAAAACTTGTAATTTTTTACGGACTGTAATAGGTGCATGTCCCCAAGTAGGACAAGCATATAGTATTACTGACCTAATTAATGTTTTATACAAAGTTAAAGCTGTGTGTATGTTTAGATGTCTGCTTTTATTTAATATTGGATAAAGCTCCACCAATCTAGCATTGGCAAGTCTGAGTTTTTGTAGTACGTGTTCGGAGAAAGTGAGCCGTCTGTCCAGGGTTACTCCGAGATATTTTACTGAAGTTTTCCACTCGATTTGTGATCCATTTATGGCTAATTTTGTGTGATTTATGCCCGGTCTATTGAATTTATTTCTCCTGCTAAATAATATGGCTTGTGTTTTTGATATATTTAATTTAATTCTCCATCTGAGGAGCCATGGTTCAATGTCACGTAGGTGACCTTGTAGCCTATTAATGGCAACATTTGGCTTCCACGATGCCTTGAGAAATGCCGAATCGTCCGCGTATAGCGCTAGAATGCTATTGTTGAAACTGCATTCTAGCGCTATACGCAGACGATTCGGCATTTCTCACGGCATCGTGGAAGCCAAATGTTGCCATTAATAGGCTACTGTTTTGTTGTAATAGGTTTTTTGCCACTGACCACACAAGCTCATTGTATTTCATAAAAGGCATACACATATTAACCAGTTGTTTTCTTTTTTTTTACCTTGAAGCTCCTGGTACAGATTCTATAGAAGTGGCCAACACCTCTCATTATCTTCTGTGTCACTGGCATCAGCATCATGCTCGTCATCGGTATCTCTGAGATCGACAATAAACTCTTGAAATTCTGTCACATTTCTCACTTCTTGATATAAATTTCATAATTATTTTCTCTGTATGGTTTACTTTATTCTTCCATATATCTGGAGTTACCTGTATGAATACAGAATTTAGAATATTAAAAATAAGATAATTATAATTTACATAAATATAAATAAATTAATATAATTAATTAAATGTATAAAACTATTATTAAAACAGCATTTTTAAATGAGTAAAGAAAGATATGCTTCTTTAGCTACATACCTTGCCGAGTGCTTCGTGTCATATAAACATGGCTCGATCTAAGCCGTGGCCTGGGTGTAAAGCTACTGTTTTGTTGTAATGGTTTTTTTGCCACTGACCACACAAGCTCGATCGCATTAAAAAAAAAAGAATGGTATGGAGAGAGAGTCAAAATTGGGTGACCTTCCCTTGCTAAAAGTTCATCAACAATATGTCTGAAACAAGAATCGAAGAATCATACATTATAAGAAACAAATATTTTGCTTATAGCTGCCATGTTGGTCCAGTTGCTAGAGTGCTGGACCCATTATCCTGTGGACCCAGATCCCGGCTTACTCCTGATTTGTATATTGTGTTTGCAAAGCCCGTGATCTAGGTAACACAAGGGTTTTATCCAGGAGCTCCAGTTTCTCTGTGGCATCCCAGTAAATCACCATTCTCATTTCATCTCGTTACGAGTGTATTGTACACCAGCCTCCTATGGTGCACCTTGGGCAACGACTTTGTCATTAAATTGGTCTACACAAATGAACTTCATATAGGTGGAGGATGAACAGTCGAGTACCCACCATTATAAAAAAAATAATAATTTTACTAATGAGTTTTTATTTTAGAAAATTACGTCTTCAAATGGCTTTTATTGCTTTTGCAGAGCTGTTGTAATTCATTCTTGTTTGCATTGTCCGACACTGATACTCCATACTGTCTCAGCCATGTCTGCAAAAACATTGGAGCATAAATAATGTAACTTAATAGCATTGTTTATCACTCAGATTCTATAGAAATAATGTTTACCATTAACTGATCTTTTCTCCATTTTGTTGTGGGTTGCTCGTCAGCAGCTTTACGATGCATTATCCATATCAAACCAACAATAAGCAGTCTCTCCACCGACTTCTGAAAAGTTTCACTATTCATAGCACCGTGGTAATCTTGGCCAGTCTTCAAATTAGATGCAAATATTAAATCTACACATGTAAAAGATAAAAGATGTTTAGTTTCTAGATAGAAAACATAATAAAAGTTACTTTGCAATATGTAGTAGCTACTGTATAGATTAGATTAGATTAGATTAGATTTATTTATTTAACCTGGTAGAGATAAGGCCGTCAGGCCTTCTCTGCCCCTCTACCAGGGGATTACTACTACTACTACTACTACTACTACTACTACTACTACTATATTACTAGGAACAAAACCATTCTTGGTGTTACAGCATGTATGATGACCAGTCTTCCTCTCCCAATAGGCTGATGCATGACCCCCTGAACCTTACCACCGATAGCTCTTTTACGATGCATTATCTGTATCAAACCAACAATAAGCAACCTTTCCACCAACTTCTGAAAAGTTTCACTATTCATGGCACCGTGGTAATCTTGGCCTGTCTTCAAATTAGATGCAACTATTAAATCTCCACATGTAAAAGATAAAAGATGTTTAGTTTCTAGATAGAAAACATTATAAAAATTACTTTGCAATATGTAGTAGCTACTGTATATTACTAGGAACAAAACCATTCTTGGTGCTACAGCATGTATGATGACCAGTCTTCCTCTCTCAATAGGCTGATGCATGACCTCCTGAACCTTACCACCAACGATAGCTCTTTTGCTTCAAGAAAGTGTTGCAGATCCTATGAAATATACATGGAATTAATTATGTTATAACTTACATTCCCTTACTATCCTAAAATAGTGTTGTTATCCAATGCTCAGCTATCTTGTCAATGAAGCCATCAGTTGATTTTATAATATTGTAATAAAGTTTAGTGTCCATAAAAATCCATGTTTCATCCAGAAAATCAACAGACTTTGGACTCTCACTTTCCATATTTCTTACATATTCTCTTAAAAACAGGACCTCTTGAATTGGATATCTTCACTCTCTCTTACGTATGTGAGACTGTCTTCTTTTTTCGATTTAAAACCCATTTCTTTCAAAATCGTCCTTAATGATGAAAGTGATCCTTGAAATAAATACGTACCGTGGTTTTCTGTTGCATGGTCCAGCACCAGCTTTGCTGTTACTCTTTTTCCTGCATGGAAATAAAAATAGCAATGATAAAAAGTAATTATAAGTGTAAAGTGTATAATGCTTCACTTATTATAATTCTTTTAAAAATGTCACTGCCATAATTATCTTTACCTCGATTCAGTCTGTCATATATAAATCTTGCAGTGACTTCCTTGGAAAAATCATCAATACCAATTACACATTGTGGACGTTTCTCGTGTTTCCTTGGTGTAGACAGTGCTTGCCTTTTTCACATTTGGCAATAATTCTTTCAACTGCACTGTACGAATGCTGTAATAAAAATATGAATATTATATTAATGTATTTATATTTAAAGCTTTTTATAAATACTTGCCTGTGATGTAACAAGATCTGGAACAAGTAATTGTCAGGAGGCATAAAAATGCATAGACATTGTCAAATAAAAAAAAAAATACATTAAGCAAGAGTTCAAAGGCCCACATGTGTATTCTCTATGCTTCTTTTTAATTACAGTGAAACCTCAGGTTCAGACATAGCCCAGTTAATAAGGTGCAGTATGATGAGAAACAGAATAACACACAAACAACTACTGAATATATTGTAATAAGCAACACGACGTTTCTAATTCTATTTTCGCATTTTGTACATGGTTACAAATTGGTCTTAACTCTCACATTGTGATATATAATAGAGTACCCATATTTATCATTCAATTAAGTGCCCATTTGAACACACCTTAGTGTTTTTGTGACAGCTTATTTTAAAGTTTTTCGTGCTTACTGCTCCAACCTTTAATATACCCTCAACTGTCCAATTGCTGTATCTATAATCATGGTAACAGTTCATCACTTACCGGTACCTCTTCCTGCTTCAGTGCAGCTTCAGAGGTGGCCTCAACCTGTTATAACAGAAAAAAAAAATCAGATTCAGACATAGCCCAGTTAATAAGGTGCAGTATGATGAGAAACAGAATAACACTCAACCAACTACTGAATATATTGTAATAAGCAACACGACGTTTCTAATTCTATTTTCGCATTTTGTACAAGGTTACAAATTGGTCTTAACTCTCACATTGTGATATATAATAGAGTACCCATATTTATCATTCAATTAAGTGCATATTTGAACACACCTTAGTGTCTGCATGTCAGCCTATTTTAAAGTTTTTCGTGCTTACTGCTTCAACCTTTAATGAACCCTCACCTGTCCAATTAATGTATCTACAATCATGGTAACAGTTCATCACTTACCTCTTCCTGCTCAACTGGGGCATCTAAGGGGCCTCAACCTGTCATAACAAAAAAAAACGAATCAGTTTCAGACATAGCCCAGTTAATAAGGTGGCAGTATGATGAGAAACAGAATAACACAACCAACTACTGAATATATTGTAATAAGCAACACGACATTTCTAATTCTATCTTCGCAGTTTGTACATGATTACAAATTGGTCTTAACTCTCACATTGTGATATATAATAGAGTACCCATATTTATCATTTCATTAAATGCCCATTTGAACACACCTTAGTGTTTGCATGTCAGCCTATTTTAAAGTTTTTCGTGCTTACTGCTTCAACCTTTAATATACCCTCAACTGTCCAATTGCTGTATCTATAACTAGGCTCCATATTTCAGCTATCTATGAACTGAAATGAAGTTGCTTGATTCGAAGTATGTGACGTCACAATGTAGGTACAGATACATTCATATACAAAATAGTTACGCATCCTCTGCCCTCGTCCTCTAGAAAGTCAAAACCGTGATACAATTATAGTGAGTAGTCTTATTGATCATTGCTCTTATTAGTCGTATTATTTAAATAACTACATCTTTGTGGCTGATTGAAGGTTCACTGCAGAAGTAAAACATTGTAGGTAAGATACTCAAGTGTGTAATACTGCAGGGCATAGTTGAGGATATTTGAACTAATATTTTCACTGTCAACATAGACAACATTACATAAAAATTATGTAAAATAAATGTAAAAGTGACAAAAACAGTGCACTGAAAGGCACTGCAATACCAAAAGGCACCCAAAATGAGTTGAACATAATCCAAAAGAACCAGTACCATCGAAATCTGAAAATTATAAAGATATTAACTCGACGTTCAGCATGAATTTGTGTAGCCTATTATGTTGTTCAGTGCCAACATCCCAATTAATAAATTAAATAATCTACATTTTAGAGAATTTCTAGAAAACTATATAGAAAATTAGTGGGTTTCAGTGATGAGCTACATGCAATATCCTAATATCAGGAAAAAATATCAGACAGTAAGAATATCTTGTACTACTTCATGCACTAATAACGTCATGTGCTGTTGAAAGAATTTCTTGCAATATAAAATCATTTCAAGCAACATTTGCATATGTTAAAGTTCCTTAACTTACGAATGCAAGTTACTATTTTCATTGCAAAGACCACAACGAAAAAGAACATCACGGCTCAAGCATGTGTTTACTAGTATAGCTTCAGTATGACGGGAGTTCACTGTCCTCCACAAAGCACAGTGATGACCTGTTTGTTTATATCTTTACCTATTGTACTACCTGTGTTTGGCGTATTATATACCCAATGTGTCTTTAACTTCAGTCTTTAGAATATGGAGCCTATCTATAACCATGATAACAGTTCATCGCCTACCTCTTCCAGTTGATGCTGCAGTTGGAGATTGGGTTGTCTGACCTATAACCATGATAACAGTTCATCGTTTACCTCTTCCAGTTGATGCAGCAGCTGGAGATTGGGTTGTCTGACCTATAACCATGATAACAGTTCATCGCTTACCTCTTCCAGTTGATGCTGCAGCTGGAGATTGGGTTGTCTGACCTATAACCATGATAACAGTTCATCGCTTACCTCTTCCAGTTGATGCTGCAGTTGGAGGTTGGGTTGTCTGACCTATAACCACAAACGAATCAGGTTCAGATATAGCTCAGACAGTAAGATGGCAGTATGATGAGATACAGAATAACTCACAACCAACTACTGAATATATTGTACTAAAGAACACGACATTTCTAATTCTATCTTCGCATTTTGTACATGGTTGCAAATTGGTCTTAACTCCTTTTCAATTTCCCTTCGTCACCCATTTTGTGAATACCTGGCATGAGCAAATAATTCTGTGGAATAGAGCTTTAACTGTGACCTAATCTAAGGTGTTCAGTAGTAAAATTCAAATATGGCAATAGCAAAACTATTGTCTTTTCCAATTCTTCTCTCAGTTCTTTAAATTCTCTCTCTTTCAACTTTAATGTTTCCTTCAGTCAGGGGCATTTATTGCAGGTGTTGTACACACTGGACACTCTGTAAATTCGGTAATCTAATTTTTTTATTTTAAGTTGTTTTATATAATGCAATAATAATTTTAATTTATCACAATTTAAATGCATGGCGATCTCATTGGAAGTTGACATATATAGTTAAAGACTAATTTAGCATTTAAATATTTAAAATGCCTGCTGGTTGAATGTGCACACCATTCCCAGAACACTTTCGTTGATAATAATAATAATAATAATAATAATAATAATAATAATAATAATAATGGCTTTATTTAACCTGGCAGAGTTAGGGCCGTAAGGCCTTCTCTTACACTCAACCAGGATTAAAACGTGCTTACATAGTTGAACATACAACTGAATCGAAATTATGTAGTTATATACTGATACGATTTAGGTACATAATGAGATCAAAATAGGTAGTAACATAAAAATTTACCTCAAAATAAAAATAAACATAGTGGAATACATATTAATGTTGTTAGAATCAAATACGAATCACACAAAAACAGGGGCCGATAATTAAAAAAAAAAATGTACACAGTAAAAATAAATAAAAAAAATTAACAAATTGGAATGCATGTTAATATTAGATTACAAGTAAGTAGGATTCACATAATTAAACTGGAAACCGACAATTGAATAAAATGTACGCAATAAAAAATAGACTGATAATAATAATAAAACAACACAGTAGGATACATATTGGTGTTAAGTGATAAATACGATTTACACGATTACACAATAAAAATAAGAAACAAAAAATAAAAATAAGTACAGTGGAATACATTGCATTAAATATTTGCGATGCGTTAGGTTTGGCAACTCATCATAAGACATTTTTCTAATTTACGTTTAAAAGAAATTAAAGTTCGACAGCCCTTGACTTCAGGCGACAGAGAATTCCAGTGACGAGAAGTAGCAACAGTGAAAGATGAAGTGAAGTGTATGAACTTGCTAGGTAAATACTGACCATTCCTTGTACGACAAGCTCTATGGAACGTTTGTTTTCTGCATCAAGACGAATCAAGACCTACTTAAGAAGTACTGAGACTCAAAGGCTGTATAACTTACGTTTGTTATCAATTGAAAAGGAGTTAGTGCACAAAATGGACAGACTCATTTTATAATGCTGTGATTGAGAAGTTCGCATCACAAGAAAGAATAATACAGCTAATGTTTAAATTAAGGAGGTATGTAATTTGAATTACTAAGTCCATGGAAGTATTATTAAATATAAACATTACTATATTATATGTTAAAAATAGCAGTTAATGTTGACCCGATATTTCACTTATAAGAACTGTGTGACTATAGACCAACTACTATATATATTTTTAACAGAACACCCATATTCCAGGTTCAGCATATGTCATTACCTTCAGTTCCTCTCTTAACGCTTTCACCTCCTCTTGTAAAGTTTTCATTTCTTGGACAAGGGGAGGAGCAAGTTCACTTGCTCCTCCAACATCTTTATTCTTAGGAGGTGGTGACATTTCCTCCCTCTCACCATCCTGCACACGAGAAAGCAAGAACCACAGTGAAACCTTCAAATAGTATTCAGAAGTCACTAGTGACCCTCTTCCGTTAACAGCTAAATACTTGATCTATCTTATGAAAACTGGGAGGAATGAGTGGAATTACAACTTTCAAAAATTGGGAGGAATAGTCCAACTACTATATATATTTTTAACAGAACGCCCATATTCCAGGTTCAGCATATGTCATTACCTTCAGTTTCTCCCGGAGGGATTTCACTCCTCTTTCAAGGTTGAAACTTCTTTGATAAGGGGGAAGAGCAAATGAACTTGCTCCTCCAACATCTTTATCCTTTGGAGAAGCTGATTTCTCCTCCCTCTCGCCATTCTGCACACCAGAAAGCAAGAACCACAGTGAAACCTTCAAATAGTGTTCAGAAGTCACTAGTAACCCTCTTCCATTAACAGCCACATAATTGATCTATCTTACGAAAATTGAGAGGAATATTCCAACTGCTATATATATTTTTAACAGAATACCCATTTTCCAGGTTCAACATATGTCATTACCTTCAGTTTCTCCCAGAGGGATTTCACTCCTCTTTCAATTTCTTCACTTCTTTGATAAGGGGGAAGAGCAAATGAACTTGCTCCTCCAACATCTTTATCCTTTGGAGAAGCTGATTTCTCCTCTCTCTCGCCATTCTGCACACCAGAAAGCAAGAACCACAGTGAAACCTTCAAATAGTGTTCAGAAGTCACTAGTAACCCTCTTCCATTAACAGCCACATAATTGATCTATCTTACGAAAATTGGGAGGAATAGTCCAACTGCTATATATATTTTTAACAGAACACCCATTTTCCAGGTTCAACATATGCCATTACCTTCAGTGTCTCCCACAGGGACTTCAGCTCCTCTTTCAATTTCTTGACCTTTTTGATAAGGGGGATGAGCAAACGAACTTGCTCCTCCAACACCTTTATCCGTTTTTCTAGTTCTTTTGTCGTTCCTCTCGCCATCCAGCACACCTCTCGCCATCCAGCACACCAGGAAGCAAGAACCACAGTGAAATAGTGACCCTCTTCTGTTAACACCCACATATTTGATCTATCTTAATGAAAACTGGGAGGAATGAGTGGAATTACAGTTTTCAGTGTCACTTCTGTCTACTTTGCTTCGGTCAAATATGTTACTAGGTATGTAAATTCGTTCTCAAAATATTGGACCGGAATAATACAGCTTCACCGTACTGACTAATGTCATCGGCTAGCCCAAGAATATCATAGGACTGGGGATATATTAGATTCCTGTCCAAGTTAAGATAAATCATATCTAGGTTACCTTACCTTCAGTTTCTTTCTGTTCTTTTCACACAGGGACTTCAATTTCTTCTTCAGCTCTTCAACTTCCTGAATAAGAGGGAGGAGCAGACGAATTTGTTCCTCTAAGACCTTTACTCCTTGCTATGGATTTTTATTCTGTTTTGTCTTCCTGCACACCAGAAAGCAAGGACTACAGTGAAACCTTCAAATAGTTTTCAGAAGTCACTAGTAACCTCCTTCTGTTAACATCTGCATACTTGATCTATCTTATGAAAATTGAGAGGAATGAGTGGGATTACAGCTTTCAAGGTCACTTCTGTCTACCAAGTACTTCGCTTTGGTCAAATATGTTATGAGGTATGTAAAAATTCGTTCAGAATATCGTAGGGCTGGGGATACTTTAGATTCATGTCCAACTTTAGATAAATCATATTTAGGTTACCTTACTTACTGGCTTTTAAGGAACCCAGAGGTTCATTGCCGCCCTCACATAAGCCCGCCATTGGTCCCTATCCTGAGCAAGATTAATCCAGTCTCTATCATATCCCACCTCCCTCAAATCCATTTTAATATTATCCTCCCATCTACGTCTCGGCCTCTCCAAAGGTCTTTTCCCCTCTGGCCTCCCAACTAACACTCTATTACGTTCCATGTACCAAATCTTATAACCTTATTCCTTTGCTGTGGTCGTGCCAGAGAATCAGTTCCATTCCGAGGCTTATTGTAGGGATTCGTAACAAGCTGTTTTTTATGGTGATGGGTTGTTAGCTCTTCACCCAACCCCCAAGCTGGAGGACCACCCCTTATCGGCTGTCCACGACTGCTTATTCAATATATTCGCAGCTACCCTCCATATCTGGAGGATGTCTCCTCTATCTGCAACCTGAGGACGCGCCATGCCTTGGTGATAGGGACCCACAATACATGGATCTAGATTACCTTACCTTCAGTTTTTCCCTCAGGGACTTCAGTTCCTCTTTCAGCTCTTTGACTTCCTTCACAAGGGGTAGGAGCAAGCAAACTTGCTCCTCCAACACCTTGATCCATTGTAGGAGCTGATTATTTCTCGTCCCTCTCGCCATCCTGCACAATAGAAAGCAAGAACCACAGTGAAACCTTCAAATAGTATTCAGAAGTCACTAGTAACCCTCTTGCGTTAACAGCTGTATACTTTG